>NC_139346.1:171690504-171870830 GCF_055883805.1 Amblyomma maculatum | reverse complement strand
GCAAGGGTATGCTCGGAAAGAGCAGCCGACCAAGCTTACTTTGGAAGCGTTTTTACCACTGATTCTTATCACCTGTCGTTGACAGAGCACTTGAAAGCGTGGAGGCCACGCGCTCCCGTGTTCCCTTTCATATTGTTTCTGGCTGTACATCTGTTTAATAGGGCACTGACGACAAACTTAAGTTGTCCCATATCGACTGATTACCGCGTTCAAATTAAGAAGTGGTTGTACACTCATAGAAGACGGGAACGGGGGCGTTGGCAAACTGGGGAAGGGGGGTATGAGAAGCGATCTTCGCCATAGTCCCGTTTTGACAAGGTGACGTCAACTACGTTTTTGTTCGCGAATTTCCGAAGCCATAGCAGACATCGCCGGCCCATTTATAAACCGTCAACTGACGTTGCCTTCAACCATATCACGAGTTTGAATCGAGTGACAGAAAGAAAAAAAAAATCCATTTTGTGTTGTGTTGTGTAGCGTAGGCAACTAAGGCCATCATGCGCCAAACTCGGGGTAAAGCAGTTCTTGTTAAAAATAACTCAGAGTTTATCAGCTTTACGTTTAAAAAAAATAAAAATAGAAGAAATAAAAATAGAATGAGATTTGGATGAAATGGGATGTGGTTACTATGGAAACCCATAAAATGTTTCCTCCTCATTTCCTCATTATTCGTGCATGATATTAAAATGTGTCAGTTGTTCATTGCATGTCTCACATGTAGGTTTTTCGTGCCCGAGGAGTATGAAGTTGTGTGTGAAATGTGTATGTCCAATGAACTCGGCATTTATCACCAATAAAGAGAGGCCGTTCGCTGTCGAACGAAAGTCAATACAAGGCCATAAAAAATCGCAATACATTTCAGTAAGAACCAAAAACTGTACGGAGCGCGCTGCTCTGAGTGGGCCTCTATACCGATTTGTTTTTCTTTTTTTGTTTTGTTTCTTCTTCTTCAGCCGTGAGGCGTCAAGAAAGCCAACCGTAAAGTCTGCAACTAAGATACCAAAATATTTTATTTTTCGTGCAAAGTGCCGCAGTATAGTTAAAAATCGCAACGCGAAAACGCGAGGGCCCAATGAAACTCTCGAGGGATTGTGCAAACCGCCTATTTCGACGCACGTTGCAAAAACATCACACATAAAAAAGCCCCCGACGATTAATGCATTCACGAGGCGGCGTAATGCGTTAGCATCGGAGTCCTCAAAGAAACAAACAATTGAACTGAACCGACTGCTTTGGCAACTCGCGTACGCAGCTTCTGCTGCCCTTTCACCAATTAGGGGATTTGGCGATCACCGAGAGGCTGTGGTTGGGCGGACCCTTCCGGGGGTTCGATAGAGGCCGCAGGAGAGCGGCGGTTTGTACGTGGGTGGCGGGTAGAATCTAAGAAGTGGCCATTCAAGGCCCGAAATGCGCAGTTTTCCCACGTTAACGACAGCGCCAGCTTTTTTTTTTTCCTTAGCTATAACGGGCGTTCTAACGCTAACACATTAAAACAAATGGCAGGAAACTCAGCCTGTACAAAGGGTGTGACATGCATAGCTTGCTGTGCCTTTTTTTTTTTTTTTTTTTCATTCTGCATGCACTCGCTGAAGCCACCGCGCGCTCTGCAGCAAAAAAGAGGAATTCGCAAAAACTGGCCGTCCAGCTCCTTCCTACTCACCTACGCGCAAAAACCCCTGTCACCGCAGTGACGTACTGCACCTCATTATGCGAGCACTTGCAGCGCGCCGTCGGGGAACAGGAAGCTTTTACGGGCACAACATGCGTTAGTGGTAAATGCGTGTGTGGCGGGATGTTTTGCTCTTCCTTCCTATATAGAGCATCAGAACAGTTGCTCCCTTGTGGCGGGGGATTTCTTACTCTTCCTTCCTATATAGCATAAGAACAGTTGCTCTCAAAATGGTCTTCACAGCGTGACAGGGGAGAGGGTCGTCGTTCGCAGGTGCGATGAAGACCACAGGTCCGCGCACCTTCCCCCATATATTTCTTCCGAGGGAAACGTCCCTCGCAGCTTTACTAGTAGTAAATCAGACCCAGTAACGACGAGCAAAACAAAGTCTGGTTAGGGTGCGACAACAACGGACCAGGTCCGCCTATTGTGAACAAAGCAGCTCGTTAAAGAGAGAGCGAAGGGAGTCGCAGATGCAGACACAATCGAAAGGGAAGACTATAGAAAAAAAAAATGGACAAGGTTCCAACGAGGGTAAAAAGAAAAATTAGGTGCATTGGGCAGAAAGTAAAAAGAAAAGAAACACGTGAAATGTACCTCAGTGGGTCCTCAATAAATTTCCTTGATAAAGGTACTCTAAACAGATAAGGTATTCGTGTAACCAAAGCGGCAACAAATTTTCTACAATACATAAGCAACAAGCATACATGCCTGTTATTCAGCTTTTATGCAACTGTTTCCCTGTATACGGCGGCCCGTAATACGGTAACAAGCGAGCATTCACGCCTGTTACTGATCTTTTCCGCAATCGCTCCTTTCCATGATGCGTCTGCCCGCGAGTGCAGTCCACAGAAATGAAATGTGTCACGCTGTGAACCATACTGTGAGCCAAACAACCGTGCACCAGAGTTAACGCAATTCATTCTCCGGCGGTATAAGCCACTTCCGGCGTGCTTCCGTGGCGCTGATTTCGAAAAGGCTTTTAACGATCGGTAAACATCTCTCTCTCTCTCTTTCCTTTTTTGAAGCGAAAAGCTTCACTAGGCTAGTAAACACCGGGTATGGAGCGCGTGTGATCAATTTTAGCCACAGCTGCGCATGCGCGAACTCGCCGAGTGACGTCACTAGGAGAGGCGCAGGTGTTTGAAGCGAAAAGCTTCACTACGAGGGTCAGAACCGAGCTTCGCGTATGTCGTGTGCCGTGACGTCTCAGCCAAGGCCAAATGCGCAGCCCCCTGATCAAGCTCTGCCGGTGTTGCCTAGCAACGCTTGAGGTGTGCGACTCCTCCTCATAAAAAAAAAAAAAAAAATATATATATATATAATTTAGTATCCATCCGGGAATCGAACCTCCAATCCTTCCTCTGTGCCACGCCGCAGGTTGTGAAGCGCTGCTCATAATTCCGCTTGTGTACCGTGAGGATGATAGCGGGATTCCGCGCGTGACAGATACTGTGATTGGCGCCCAATTTGAAAGTACCAAAGACTAAAATAGTTAAGTCACTCAATTGGGGTAACGTCAAGGATGCGACGTCACCCATCTGCCGTCAGCTATGAGGACCAAGCGGGAACGAGTGCGCTCCAACGCCGCCGGGCGGCGCTTCTTGCCTTCCGCGAGTGACAGATCAGATGCTGCGCCTTTCCTTTCCGGTAAACGAATTATAGAACGTCGGTGAACCTCGACATGGAAGCCAAGGAGAGTTTTAGCTGCTGGCGAAAACAGCGCAGAAGACTGGAGAAATAAATTTCTTCTGATCCCGAGGTAGTCACTGCTTTTCGCTACGTACATCCAGGCATAGCAGAGCTAAGCCATGTTTAACATCTTTTTTTTTTTTGCACTTTCTAAAGGAATGAATCGCCCCGGGGGAAAGCCTAGAGTACCAGGCAGGAGTGGTTACTGCTCAGCTATGGAGATCGAAGGATTCAAGGGTTTCATTATTTCCGGAAAGGCACAATTTGCGAACCTGTCTAGCATAGCGGGCATCGCCTAGTTAACCTCCGTCCTTCTGTTTCTCAATGCGCATAAGAAAGCAGAGGGCACTGATACTGCTTGTGGTGCTGTGAAGGCGAAAGCGAGAATGTCTCACGGGTTTATACGTCGTCGGTCGGAATCCCTTGGTGAAAAAATAAAAAAAATAAATAACATTCCGCAGCCCTCCAGTGCGGCACGTAATTTCTCCTATATATTATCAGCCTCCTACATTCCCATTTTCCCTGACGGCGCGGTTCAGGCGTCTACCGGAAAGTGAGACAGACACTACGCTCTCCCTCAAAACCAAATTCTCATTATTACACACAGCTTCGATGGACGTAGATAGGCATACTACAATTAAATGCACGTATACAGTCGACTTGAATCCCTGTCTCGAGCTGCGCGCGCGCGTGTGTAACGAGAAATTGTGTGACGACACCCGGAAAGAACTAGACAAACGGCGAAACATGAGAAAGCTGCCGCCACGTCTACTTATGCCGCGCAAGCAGATGGGGAGCCAGAGGCTGCTGCGGTCTCTCCTGGGCTCTCGGCGCTGCGAAAAAAGGGGTTTCTCCACAGGCGTATATGTCGTGCATATGTTATAGTAGCGCTCCCTCCCCGCTGCGGGTGCTGGACGACGCCACCTTTTTTGGGAGCTTTGGTCGGCCTCAACAACTGTCGCCGACGGAATTTCGAGGCTTTCGAAATCATCTGTGGGACCCTGCACGTCGGCAAAACGATGCAATTGATGGTCGAAATTCATCGAGAGTCGTCCGCGAAGCCTAGCGTTCCAATTTCAACACGTTTAAGTGCGTGGTTAAATCGGCACTGTCAGGAAGAAGGAAAATGTGAGAGGACCTGCCCGATGCCCGCACTGCACACACTCAAGCGTTTAGATGCTGCGGTCGAGCGCCGGCGTTCCCTTGCTCGCCCAGACTGCCGCACGGTGATCGATTCTTTCCGCGGGGCAACGTTCGTCCCTCAACCCGTCGGAAGGGAACGCGTCCTCTCACCTGTCTTCACCCATGCCAGAAAGAAACACGCACCCCACGCGCGCGCGAGCAGCGCCCAGGAAGCGCGAAAAATGAAGGAAGGAAAGCGAGGAAGAGGGAAGAGAGAGGACATTTCGCGCGTGCTACTGCAGTAGCCCACAATGACGACCAACGACCGACCGCACGGAGAATGCATACTACCTTCCGCCGCGAATAATAAGCCGCGCGCACAGACAAGTAAACACGCGCAGAACACCAGCGCGAACGAAGTGCGCGCGCGCGTAACCCTGGCCAAGGACGCGTCATTACAGCCCGTCTCTTCCCTTTCCGCGTCGGCGCGGCAGTAGCAGCAGACAAAACACCGCCGCTCGGAGGCCCAGACGAAGACGACGATCAGCCCAAAACAAACAGCGCCGAGGCCGCCAGACGCGCAGAAAATAAATAAAACGGGAAGGAGATACAGAAGAAAAAAAAAAGAAAAAAGCGCGCGAAAGAAAGGAGCGCGCGCATATCAATCGTTCCTCGCGAGCGTGTGTGTGTGAGCCACGAAAGGGAGAGAAAGGCGACACAGCGAGGGGAAGAGGTAGACAGACGGAGAGCGAAGGAGCGGAGAAAGGAAGAGAGGAGTCTTCGGAAGAAACAGAGAGAGGCCGGGCGCACACCAGACACGCACAAACGGAAGCAGCGAAACAAAAGCGCCGCCGCGCGAAACAGCGCTCCGGGATGGCGAAGAAACACGCCGCGAGCGAATTTTCTTTTTTTTTTCCCCCTCAGAAATGAAGGATTAAGAAGAGTGGGGGTAAAAAAGAAAGAAAGAAGGAAGGGAACCGTGCGAGAGAAGCCGAGACAAATCAAAGGCGAGACGCGCAGCCGCCAACGTCGCACCTCGCATCGAACGAATTCGACAAAACGCACGCTCAACAGATGGCTCCCCTCGTTGTCTTCAGGCGATGGAGACAAGTTGCGCATAAACTAAGGCTAAAAACTGAAATAGAATTGCACACAAACACGAAGCCCAATCACAGCCACGGGGAAACATGGTATAAACAAATAACGCGGGGCGGCGTGCGACCCAGACTGCTTGCAGCTAGAGTGAGCGAGTGCTAGCTCGGGACAAGATACAACAGACTGGAAGAGAGAGAGAGAGAGAGAGACGAGGAAGAGAAGAGCAAACATGAGGAACGAATGAACGCGGAAGGCTCACATTAGTGGGGGAAAAAAAAAAGAAAAAAAAAAGCAGAGCCCTGGAACAGGAAAACAAAGGGGAGAAAGGAAAAGCTGAACAAGGCTGACGTTCCATGATGACACTTCCAGCGCTGGAACGTCACGTCAAGTTTACCTTCAAAGTTACTTTTCAGAAAGGCCCTGCTGCCAACGAGAGAGAGCGAGGGCCCGATTTTCAGCGTGCACGGCCATCGTGATCAATTATTCCCAGGACTGCCGCGCCGCTGAGTAGCTGGCTGCTCGTCGACGTCGCAGGCGCGTTCAACGCTGTAACATCGCAGCGTCCGGGGCTGCCGATCGTCTCCCGTTTCTGCTAGTCGCGTGTCGCTGTACAACCTCTGTTCTCGCAGTAGTAAAGCAGTTTTAAGAATGGATGTTGTATGAGACATCCAGACGATAATATAAGCAAAGTTAAACGAAACATCTCATGACAACGCAAAGCAGAGGCGCACGTGTGTTGCTTCTTTATCTCGCTTGCTTTCAAATGCCTTGTCTTTTTACACGTCAAACACATCAAAACAAGCAAAAAGTGGGGCTTGCCAAAAAAAAAAAAAAAAGGGAAACAGCACTGTCAATCGTCTCCAGTCAGGAGAAAGCAAATGTGGCATCCACCCTTGGAGCTGCTCACGTTGCGCGAGTTAATTTTAAGTTGGTTGGTTGGTTGGGTTATGGGGTTTAACGCCCCGAAGTGACTCCGGAAATTTCGACCGCCTGGGGTTCTTTAACGTGCACTGACATCGCACAGCACATGGGCACCTTGGTTTTCGCCGCCATTGAAAAGCGGCCGCCGCGGCCGGGATTCGATCCCGCATCCTTGGGAACAGTAGTCAAGCGCCCTAACAACCACTGCGCCACCGTGGCGGGCGAGCTACTTCTTGAAGCAGTTAGCGCGCGTCGTTCTCTCCCTCTTCTTATTTTCTCTTCTGTCCGCACGAGGCAGCGGAGGTGGCTCAGCTACAGGGCCAGTAGCAGGCCCGTGTGCATTTTTCTTTTCCTTCTTCCTACAGCCACAACAACAACAGCATGATATCCAGTCGACAACTGAATCTGACCAAATAGCCCACGAGACTTCATAAAAGCAGGTAATTTTGAAAGCCCATCATTCAACCGCTGTAAGAACAAGAAGGTCGTGTGCTTAACGATCGTGGGCACCACTGATGCGTCTTAGGAAATGGGAAACCCTCGCCAATTTGTGCTACACCGCGGTCCTGCGGGTTGGACGTTAATGTTTCCGACATAAATAAGCGTGGGAACACTACAAACAATTGGAAATTAGAATCAAGAGAGCAAGTGTTCCTTAAGAAAGAAGCCTGGGAACAAACACAGATGCCTAATGTGCACCCATCAGATTTTATCACTGCTGACGCAGGCACCTGGGAAAGCACAAACAATGTTAATAGCTGCCTCTAATGGCACCGCGTGTTCACTGGGACCCCCACCATAACAACCTGCAAGTGAAGGCCCAGCATTTCCTGCAAAGCACAGTGTTTCATGCTACTGCGCCGCAGCCTATTACTTTCAAATAGCGCAAATTGAAACCTTCCACCAGGCTGAGAGATTTACTGCACACTATACAATTTCCGGTATACAGCACGGATGAAGGTAAGTTTGTACTATGCGGGCTATCCACAGGTCCAAACTAAATAGTTCATTTTCGAGGCGAAAGCCTTTAATGGCTTACGACTAGGCAGCGTGTCTGTGCGTGCGTTAGCGAGAAGTGCCCGACTTCTTCGCGAGATTCCGCGAGACTGTGACGTCATGAGCGAATGATGGCGTCACATCCGGTCACGTATAATCGGAACTGACGTCATCACGATGTCACGTCTGGTCATGAGCGACGACATCATCAGGCGATTCCCACATACGAAGCTGACCTCACCGGGCGCCCGATCCAGGCGTCCGTGCTGCGCCTTTCATTTGGCACTTTTTTGAACGCCGCACCACACAGCATGCAGAAGCCGACTCGGTGCTGCAGGCAACAGCGGCGTTTCAAATCGGTTTAATGAAAGAAAAGGCGCAGTATCTGTACCGAGCCGCAAGAATAAGGAGGAAGGTGGGAGTCATAGAAGAAAGAAAGAGGTGCCGGTAGTGGAGGGCTACGGACCACCGCGCTGCAAAGGCTTTCGCCTCATCGCACTTTAGTGCTCCAAAGTGCCTCCGGTAATTTTTTCAGCAACGCCTAATGAGGCACGACATTTTCAACGTTCACTAAGTTCGGTGATACTTGCATTATGTGTGCACGTAGTACATATTTTTGTGCTGGCTGGATACTTTACTCTCGCCGGCTATGTACCGGGTGCAGATAATGTAGCAAACGAAAGCCAGTTTTGCGGCCTAAATTGAGCCCTGCAGATTATGCACTGGGGGACTATACTGGAAATCGCATTATGTCAGGCTGCTGATAGCGTATTTTCTCACATCCATTCCACATAGGCGCAAAACGATAATATTCAGCGCCCACATGGTGTCACACGAACTATAAAAGGCAGTGGCCCCGAGGCCACTCATATTTTAGTGAGTACACCCATACTTGTTTGGTTCCAAAATGAGCGCGCTTGTTTCTACCGCTTGACATGAAAAGAATATTTATACTTTACATCAATTTTATGTCCTAGCAAGGAATGAATAATTCATCATGATCATAGCAGGAAGGTAGACTTCCAGGCTTTGAGAGGCGACGTGCACCATTTTTTACAACACTGCCGGTTGACGACGCTACACTGACGCCATTATGGCTCATGGAAACACCAGACATGCATTCGCGGCGCCGAATACCCATTCTCATTTCTTCTGTCAGCGTGGTATCGATACGCAAAAAGACGACGGACAAGAAAATGACACACAAGGCGCCTCCTCGTGCGTCCTTTTCTTGTCCGTCGTCTTTTTGCGCCGTTCCTATAGTATGAATCCTTACCAACTAGAACAATTAGCTGTCCTAGCTCAATATTATATAAAAAAAGCTCCCCGAGACTGCGCTCAAAGTATATTTTTTTTTTTTTTTTTTTTTAGTGCGCAGCACGCTGGACAGACCACTATCCTTTCCAGGACAGGTGGTTACTATTAGCTGTTCACCGCTGATGAATCTGACATGAGATAACATGCGCGATGTGCATGGTACACCGTACTGCAAGTACTAGCCCAAAGGGCGTTTAAATACGGACGTGCTAAAGGTGAGTCCGACTTCAGAAGCACATCGCCACGAATGCTTCTCCGATTACAATCGGACAATCCTTAAAGTCCGTAGTGCAGCTTTGCCCACATCCACGAGACGACCGCCAATCGTTGTCCTTCAACATGCAAGCAGACTGCTCCTAAAGCTCTGCTTGCTACCCGAGCAAAGAATTAAAAGAGGAGCAAATTACAAGTGCGAACATTTTTACGCCTCGACTTATTTCGCAGCCGGGTTCGATCCCGGCTACGGGGGGTCGAGTTTTGGCAGAGGCGAACGGCAAGGCAGCAGTGTATACAGTACGGTTCACTGCTAAAGGGAACGTGCGATCGCGGGGCCTGAACACTTCGCAAAGCGCTGCCGCCGACGAATGATAATAGGCGGCTCCATGCGCATACGCAGGAACAGCAACCGGCCGTGCTCGCTGCGCGCGCACCTTGTGCCATGCGATCTCGTGTTCCATTTAATAGTGGCCTGTTCTGTACTGTGGGATGCCAGGGCACGTTAAAGGAACTACAGGTGCGCAAAATAATGCGCAGCTTTCTCACAGCCTGAGTCGCTTGGCGACGTTAAAAATCCATTAACCAAACAAAACCCTGTTCAACAGAGGGGAAACACTGGAATTACGTTTATTAACTACTGTAAACCGGTTAGTGGTATCATACAGCCCATTGCGGGCCATGGGCTTAGTTGATAGCTGCCGCTTGACTCGTATCCTACTCACGCTGTGCACCTATAGGTTCTAGCACCTTCCTAAGCACGAATCGTCGTCCACTCGTTACGGGGCGCAAAGAGGAAGAGCTCGTCGTCGCAAACCACTCTCGATGTAACCAGGCCAGCAAGCGCAACGCCGACTATTTGCGGCCCGCAGCGTATCTCGCGAGCAAAATCAATCAATGAAAAGCTGGAGTACCTTTTACCGCTAAAAGAAACAGTTGACAGCGTCGAAGACACAGTTCAGTACATGAGTGACCAGTACGATGAGCTTCTAACTCGGATAGAAAAGAACGAACGTGAAGTCAAGGAACTGAAACACAGGGTAGATAAGATTGAGAAGCAAGACGATGAAATAACGCAGCTGAAAAACGAAATGGACTGTTTGGAATGGAGAAGCCGAAAGCTCAACCTTGAATTCCATGGAATTAAAGCAATGAAGGATGAAAACCTGATTGATGAGATAAATAAGCTGGCAACTCTAAACAACCTGCCACAGCTTCAGGAAAGTGACATAGTGTCCATTCATCGCCTGCCCTCAAAGCAAGATAAGATACCTGGCATTATCTGTCGTTTCGCCAAACAATCAGCAAGAGACAAATGGTGGCAAAACAGGAAAACACTGTGCCAAGGAAATGACAGCATTTTTGTGTTAGAAAACCTGACAAAAAGGACACGTACTCTGCTTACCGAAACAAAGCTCTGGGCGAAGACAAATAACTACAAATACGTATGGCACAACAACAACAAGGTCTTGGTCCGGAAAGCTGATGGGCAAAACGCGTTGGTCATTTCCTGCTCTAGTGACCGCGACAAACTTAAACAACAGATCAGCTGAACACTAAGAACACTATGGCACCTACTCACTCGTATGTATTGCCACACACTTTCAACCATCACTTAGGTACAGCGTTTTCGAAGGCTTTCAAATGTTTTCACTTAAACATACGTTCTTTTACTCGCAAGGAACATGACTTACAACTCTTTTTTGAGCAAACAAAGCAATCCTTTGACGTCATTATGCTGACAGAGACTTGGTGTGTTGACGATGTGAACATCTTTCGGCTTCCATTGTACAATACTTTCTACCTGAATCGATCAACAGGTCGTGGTGGCGGAATATGCACCTTGGTTAAAAAGCCGTCTGCATGTGAAATATTGAACCAGTTTTCAGTAATAACTCATGACTATGAATTTTTATCAGTGATACAAAACAATACTGTTTTCGCTGTTTGCTATCGCCCGCCGAATGGTTCCGTTGCATCATTTTTGGAGTTCTTAGAAACTTTTCTCGTCTTTATAAATGAAAACAATTTCAATTTAATTTATGGCGGAGACATTAACATTAACATGATGAAGAATGATTCACCAAAACTTGGGTTAGATACTCTCTTGGAGATGAATGCGTGTTGGAATACTATCAGTCTTCCTACCAGAGTGACCGAGAATTCGTCATCTTTAATTGACGTATTTATTACGAATTTAAGTTCTGAAGTCATTAATGCTGGCGTCTTCGCATCGGATCTCAGTGATCACTTGCCGATATATTTATGTTTCAAGGGTCACGTACGAAACAAGGAAACAAAGACAAACCATTTCATTCAACTAATAACAGATCAGACTCTTTCTATTTTTCGTGAGAAGATAGCTCAGACATGTTGGGATACTGTATACGATCTTAAAGACGCAAATTTGGCTTACGAGGCTTTTTTCAGCCTATTGAAAGAAAGTTATGACATTAGCTTTCCTTTTAAGTGCATTAAACAAAAAAAGAAAATACGTAAACCATGGATTAGTGCAGAGCTATCTGCCAGAATACGGAGAAAGAATGCATTATACAGTAAATTTATAAAGACAAGAGACCCCGAAATATTTCAGGCTTTTAAAAAAATTAGGAATCGTTTAGACAAAGATATAAAAAAGGCCAGGCGAGATTACTATACACTTTCTTTTAATTCACTGGTTCCACGTACGGCCACAATGTGGAAAAAACTGAACTCTTTGTTGAATTGCAATAATCCTGAGGAAAGGATACAGAGCTTAAAAATAAATGGTCTTGAGTTAGAGGGAAAAGCACTTGCCGACGCTTTTAACGAACACTTTGTTAAAATTGGAAGTAACAACGCACCAGACATTGATCTTGATGGTATTCCATACAACTCTAGCTCTATATTTTTGTATCCAGTAAATGAGGGAGAGATAATTAGCACAATTCACAGTCTAAAAAATAGTACCGCTAAAGATATTGATGGTATCCAAATAAAACCCATCAAATATGTTGCTGACCTTCTCTCTCCTTGTCTTACATATATCTTTAATATCTGTATAAGCGAAGGCACGTTTCCTCGAACGATGCAGATAGCGCGAGTCGCTGCGCTCTTTAAAAAAGGCGATAAAAACGACTTAGGAAACTATCGACCGTTATCAATCCTTCCCGTCTTTTCAAAAGTCTTCGAAAAAGTTATTTTAAAGCGACTATCCGAATTTGAGCAGAAACATTGCCTGCTGACTGATTGCCAGTATGGCTTCCGTAAGGGTTTAGGCACACAACTCGCACTGCTACAACAAAAAGAACACATACTAAATCAGTTTGAAGAAGGAAGACTTGTGTTAGGAATTTTTATTGACCTGTCAAAAGCATTTGACTCCATTAGTCATCAACTTTTAATTAAGAAACTCCAACACTATGGCTTTCGTGGTAAAGCCGCATCTCTTTTATGCTCCTACTTGGAATTTCGTAGACAAATAGTCGTCATAAACAACCACAGTTCTAACCCATTATCTATTTCAGCAGGCGTCCCACAGGGCAGTATATTAGGACCATTTTTATTTAATATGTACGTGAATGATATTGTGAATATTGATGCAACCGTGAAATTTATCATGTACGCGGATGATACCAGCATATTATTAACCGGTAAAACTAGTGACGACCTTGTTGATGCTGCTAATTTAACATTAATAAAACTAGACGAATGGACGCGTAAAAACAGCCTGACGATTAATGCAAACAAAACAAAAGCCGTATTTTTTCGAAGTAAAAACAAAAACCTAACAATACAAAAGTCTATCTACTTAAATGCCACTCCTCTCGAAATAACTTCCAGTATTAAGACATTAGGTGTTATCTTTCAACAGAATATGTCATGGGATGTCCACGTGGACAGTATGCTTATTAAGCTGGCACAGGTAATTGGGCTAGTATACCGCAATCGCAATTTACTACCACCAAAAATCTTACTGTTAATTTATAATACCCTATTCTCCTCCCGACTCAATTATTGTCACTTAGTTTGGTCTACGACAACTTATGGAAATTTGCAGAAGCTTCACAAGTTGCAGAAAAGGTTTGTAAGAGTAATAGAAAATCTGCCGTTTTATTCACATACGTACCATCTCTTTCCCAAATACAACATAATTCCTGTTACCAAGCTATTTGATTATATCCTTTGCAAGGCAATTAAGAATGAAAACGCCAGCAACAGTTCATTTCTACATCGTCTAGCCAGGTTACAACAAAACGCTACTACACGCCAGACACGTTACACGGAGCTCTGGAAAGTAAGGACGTTTCGCACAACATACGGCCTACAAACACTACAGAATAAACTACCCCGGTTACTAAATGATTTAAATCATAAACATATCCAACTTGAAAAGGTGACGTTCAAAACACTCCGCCGGTATTTCAACATGTACTAGGACACTTCGCTTGCCATTCCTGTTTACTCTGTCACATTGTTGTTTACTCTGACTGTACCGCTTGTCTGTATTCACTTTGATTTGAATTTTATTTGAAGCAAAAATGTGCTTAATTTATCTGTTACTTTCGCTAAACTCATTGCCATCGCACATGAATGTTCCATTGCTTTTGTAAGTGCTTTCTAGCTTCATTCTAACACATTTTCTGTATAATTTTATGTAGTTTTTATGAGTGATTGTAATTGCAGATGTTTTCATGTTTTGTTTCTATTTTCTTTTTGGATGAGACATGCCGTTTCATTGCGCCTATGATGCTGTCAAGTGTATAGGGGGGCCTCCGGCTTTGTCAAGCTGTCGCTTGTGACAGCTTTTACTGCGGGTCTCCCGCGCCATGTATTCATTTGGCGCAAATAAAACCATTATTATTATTATTATTATTAAATGTTCCGAGGCGTGAGCGCGCGGTGGCGTTGCGAGACGCAGCATCTCCGTCGCAAGGCGGGAGGAGGCCGACCGAGGCGGCCATGCGCGCTCTGCCTGCCGAAAGTGGCAGCACACCGAAAAAATAAATTTACCGCGCGTGATCCGCCAGTCGAGTCACATTCAGAACAGCGGGGGGTAGCTCTTCGCGCTTAGTTTTTTTTTTTTTTTTTTTTTTTTTTTTTTTTTTTTTTTTTTCCCGTGAAGAGTTGCGAGCAAGCAATGTCTTCTCGTTCGCCACTTGACTATTCAAGTCACCCCAAGCTAGCGCACTTATGTTTTATACTGTACCGCGACTATTCAAGTTACTGCAACCTCCGTGAGCGACTTGGCATCTTACAGACACGTCTGCAAGCCCGTGCTGATACTACTCCAATATTAGTTACTGTCGGCATCTTTTCTTTTTGCTAGCAGTCTCTACTTACAAATTGCAAGAATGTCATAAAGAGGTTGCAGTTGGTTTTCATACATTAAAATGCCTCGTAAGCTCTACTCCAATGCACTATGCGCTGTTTACGCGCTCGAACAACAACAACAAAAAAAGTTCCAAATGACTTTTCAGGAAGCGCGTGTGTGGTCGCACCGATGAACTGAGAGCTTCTGGAAGTTTCCTTGGCAGAAAAAAAAGAAAGAAAAAAGCGCGCGAGAGAGAATGTAGGTTAGGGGCTCTCAGTCGTCTGATTGACCCTCCTGCCTACTTTAATTGTAGTAATGACCCTCATCAATTGATAAATTCACAACTGTTTTCACTTATGTCTTCAATGCGCCAACATATGTACAGGCAGCACCTTTCAATACCAAACACCGTATTGCGCTACGGTTTCCTCAGGATCACACGGCAAGAGCAAAATGCAACTTCAAAATAACAGCTACATTTACGCGCGATTCGGTACTCCGCTGGGGACACTTTGTCGACGCGGAGTGCCCATTGCATCCCATTCGGGCACCATTTAGGTACGCGCTACCCGAACTTGAATGCGTTTATTTCCTTTCCTTTCACGAATAACACTTGTACACGCTTTGACGGCGCGCATGAACACGGAGGAGGAATAAAAAAAAAATACGGGCAGAAAAGGAGAAACGCCGACGGGAGCGAGCAGGCGGGTTTCCAGACAGAGCGCGAGGAGGAAGGAGAGACGACGGCGAGAGAAAGACGAGCGTCTGGGAGGAAGAAAGGAAAGGAAAAGAAAAAAAAAAAGAAAGCGATAGGAGGAACGAGTGAGAGGCATAAGCGGGAGGAGGAGGAGAGGGAGACGCCGTCGAGCGCAAAATACAAGGCGAAAAAGAAGAGCTAGCGCGAGGAGCAGCGCAGGCCCGTTTCAAGCAAATGGCTACAGTGCGGCGGCGGCGCGCCAGACGCTGCGACGGCGACGAGTAGTAAACAAGTGGAAAATTTAAATGGAAATATATAGAGCGATTGAGAGAGAGAGAAAGAGACGCGAAGAGGGAGGTAAGGCGAGAGGAGAGCTCGCGTGGAATTTTCTCCGGCCGCGGAACGCGCCCAACCAACACCACCTCCAACTCGCGTGTGTGCGTGCGTGCGTCGTACTACATACATCGCGGAGCGGTAGCATTCGCCCCTTGTCGTCGCCTCGGAGTTCGAAACGATGTCGATTCCGCAAGGAAACGGACACGTGTCGACATTGTTCGACACGAGTTCCGGGGATGTTGCGAGATAAACACGGCTCTCGGCGTGTACTTTCTCACTCTTCGCAGGGTCAACAACTGTTGTTGGAGGTGATCGGCTCATATTGGGCCAAGGACCAAACGGAGGTGTTGACTTCTACATCATCGTCAGCAGATGGGAGAAACCACTACAAGTGTGACTCATGCCACCTCTTTTTAGAGCTGTCCCTCCTCCGCGCTTAAAACAGCGGAGGAGGAGGTTGCGCAGAGAGAGAGAAAGAGAGAAAAAAAAAAAAAAAAAAACTAATCGTCGCATTTGTAACAGCCTCCGCGCTAACAGTTGGTTCCATTTCGTGGCTCAAAGGAATAAAACGAAACGTTCAGCTCTCGCACGCTGCGATACCGCGGCGGCTGATATTCGGGACCGCCACGCAGGCAGTATCACCACATACATGCACTTGAAAATCGCGACACGCGCACGACATCGCACTGCCAGCCTCCGTCCTCCCCACCGCCGCAGCAGGAGCAGCAGCAGCGCGGCAGCGGCAACGATCTCGAAAAAAAAAAAAAAAAAAAAAAAAAAAAAAAAAAAAAAAAAAAAGAAGAGGAGCACATGCCGACGCAGTATAGAAATTTTAACGTAACGCGTTTGTTACGAAGGCTTTGTGCCAGACACGAATGTCAACACCAGCGCACTGCCAATGTAGAGGCAACTTGGAAATAAACAGCTATGCGATTGCATTTTTCATACCTTTTCTTCGACTAAGACGAGACGAAAAAAAAAAGTCGCGAAATAAAAAAAATGCACTTTTAGGCTTCGCATTTAGGCCTAACAGTTTTAGGCTTAGTCCGTGCTCAACGCGAGTAAGAGCTCCAATCCGAACACCAAAGAGGCTAGAACGCGTTGCATGTTCGATTAGGCCTAAATTGCTGGTGGCTGTCTCCGCCAGCTGAGACGCGAGCACTGCGACCCAACGCGCCGCGGCGACCGCCGATCGCGGGAAGGGAAACCATGACACGAAATAAAAGAGCAGCAGGAAAAAAGAAAGAACAATCACAACTGAACAACACTAGAAACCTTAAAGCGTCATCACATCTGATTTCCAAATCGCGCAGGAACCTTCGCGAAATGAACGAATCGACAGGCCGTCCTTTTTTTAAATATCAAACGTCGCGGCGACGGCGGCGTCGTCGGCGGCGGCTGCGACGCGGCATTCGCGGCGAGTGAGAGAACTGTTTAGGGTTGTTATCTTTCTGCGATTGCTTTTTCTTTTCCCCTCGCCGCCGTCTGCGCGCTCAATGGCAGCGCGAGAAAGCGAACTAAAAAAAGAGCACAGCAAGCGTGGCGGCCGCATAAACAACAAGAGAGCCGGCTGGCTGGCTGGCTGGTTTTTTTTCTTTTTTTTTTTTTCGCTTTTGCGCTCGCTGCCGGTCGGCTGTCTGACCTACTTGGTATTATTCTCGCGTCTTCGGAGCAGACTTCCTACATCGGAAACCCGGCGCGCTCTTGACGCTCGTCTCGGGAACAACGCGCGAAGCCTGGAACTTGGCGAAAAATGGCTCCGTATAATTAAAAGAACGGCGCATTTTTTTTTTTTTTTTACTACCTCTTTTCTCCTTCCCGCGTCACTCGTCTCCATGCACGCGCTCAAGCCGACCGGGACTAGCGAATGCCGAGCCTCTCAAAGGCGCCAAAGTCAACGACACGGGCGATTTATCTTTCTCGTCTTTTTCGCCGCGTTATCGTGCAGAGGATTGGTCCGCTTCCAAGAGGAGACGGACGCTTGTCAGAAATAGAGAAAAGGGGTGACGTGCGAAGCGCTAACTCTCCGCAGACAGGCAAGGGCCGAGTCGGGGCTCGTGCCGATAACGCGATCAAAAATAGAAAGCGGTGCTTACGCCGTGCGACTCACCTGTTCGAAGATCGAGCGCCAATCCGTCGGTGGCAGGCAGCGGCGGGGGCTTCAGACCGGGACCAGAGATAGAAAAAAAAAAGCGTCTCTTGCTGCTCCAGCCGACGGCCGCTCGTGGGACGAACGCCGCGTTCACCTCTCGTTCCGGCACCGTTTTTTCACCATGGAGACGGTCGGAGACTTCGCACGTTGACAGATGAGTTGACGAGCTCGGCTCGAAGCGGTAGGCCTAATCACCGCGCTTTTAATCATTCGTAGTGCTCGAAGAAAAACCACTCGCTGTGCACAAAAAAAGCGCCATTCCTGGCCAGGTCCGCAGACGGCATTACCGGGTCTGTCCGTCGGCAGGCGCTTCGGGAGACTCTCCATGTCGGGATAAGCTGTCACATTTTAATTCCACTCGCCGATGCCCCGCACTGGCCCGAAATACGGCTCACGTATATCGAAAACTGGAGGAAAAGCACTGAAAAGGAAAATTTTTTTCATCGATGGGGGGCCAACCACGTTACAATCTCGACGAAGCGTCGCCGGGCCCCTCTTGCGGCGCCCGCGGCTCCCTCTAGGCAGCCCGCTGCCGCGTCGTCTGCCGGCAGGAGACGCCGCCGACGCTGCCGCTGCTACCGCCGCCGCCGACCAGAGCGTGCTCTCGCGCGGCGCACGCTACGTCAGCTTCGCCTCGCGTCAGGCAAAAAGGAGCAAAGCTGCCGGGAGATAGATTAGGGAGCCGCCGCAGACTCTTCTTGCTCTTGCGCCGATTTGCGTCAGGGATATAAGCTTCTTACGTATTTGAGCCACAGTCAAGCAGGGCTTATTCGTCGCTAACTAGCTTCCTTTACTTGTCCATTCCGGCTCCTAAGTTCGACTCTACTAAACTCGGGGCTGCTACATACCCCCGTTAACGAGCACCTTAGCTTTTTTTTTTTTTTTTCCTCGCTTCCAGCTGTGGGCAGGTATAAACCAACGGTAGGCCTTCCTAACAGCCCCCAGTTGAATATGAAAATAGTAACATGCGCGAGGTGGAATTTGTATACTACCAAAGGCTGCAGGGCATAAAGGCACTATTAACACAAGTTTACGTGCCATGGTTGTGCAGAAAATCGCCTGATGTGACTGAATGTAGGTGAGGACCTGCATCAAACATCTGCTGGTACCGATACCAAACCACACCACCACAGAACACACATCCCATAAAATTTTGACAATAGTACCCATGATATGGTATGTGGGCTTTAAAGTCCTGAAGTAGTCACATTTTAATTCCACTTGGTGATGCGAAGCATATTACACTATGAGGGATGCACCAGTGTGCTGAACAATTCAGAGCCCTACACATACAGCATGTATATGTAGGGCTCTGAATTGTTCAGCACGCTGGTGCCTAAGGTACTTACCGCCAGTGTGATTTGAACACTATTGCTGTCGAATGCCACACTGAGCCTTGTTTGGCATACAATACCCTTAGCTGCTTATGCACCATTAAGCACAAGACACAGCAATGAATGCCACAAGAGCACTCCCCAAAAAAACTTGAGTAAAATTTTTGTAGGTATATTGAATGAAAGCGAAAGAGGATCCTGTCTTTAATACTACACGGTTTCTGTCGGAGGCAACCTTCCAGTTTGGAAGTGTTCAAATATTAATGTAATCGATGACTGCCATTTATTTTCCATGACATCTGCCGGACATGTTAAACTGCAAAGAGCGGCACTAATGTCACTCGATGCATGAACACATACATCAGCAAGCGGCGGATGACACATAGGCAGTAAAACACCGGCACATACTTGTTTTATTGAAATAGTGTTCCACTAGACACTGAAACAGTGCAGTTCATAAACTGCCACTAACCAACACAAAGCAAATCTAAAAGGATCACAAGCAATTAAGAACCAAATAAAAGAACATCTTGCAGTTGATAATCTGTACAAGTTAAACATGACAGCACTTGTAGGTACTTAGCCAAACAATATAAGGAAGGAAAAAGGTGGACTAACATCCAAATACAAGTTTGGAGACAGAGGTACGAGCAAAAATAACATGCCTGAAACCCAAGCACACATGTGACTGCAGTATGCAGGCTTTCAGAATGGGGGCAGAACATAAGAAAAAGAACAACCAGGTTGTGTGGACTGATGCAATAAACTTTTCTTGCTGGCAACAAGCACACTTGCAGGCCATGTTAGCAAAAAAACAAAAAAAAGAAAAGAATCACGGAAACTTCTTTGCCCCCTTTCTCTTTAGAGTCATAGTGAACTTGGGATGGAGACATTACGTCGATAGACAGCTGATGGTGCTGGCCTCATTGTGAAAAGAGATGACCAAATATGCTGCTGCACTGATGATCGCATCAACAAGACAGTCTTTTTTTTTTTTTTTTCCCATTTAAGAGTGACTTTTGTATGATACGGTGTACAAGGTTTGTATGCTGTTAAAGAAGAATGAAAGCAAGCTTGGGACTGGTCATCACAGGAAGTAATCTGGCTGTGGCTTCTTGGTTGGAATTCCTCTGCTCTCCTGCACAGCAAAAAACAGAATATGAGCTCAGGAAGCATTCATTCATGATACGTCTGTAGAGTATGCACAACTCAATCATTGCTTTTTGTGCAGTCGGAATTTCAGGAATGAGAAAGCGATGCAGCCTTACAAGTTTACTGCATAAAGAGCGCAAGCAATTCCATCTGGTGCACAATTTTTTTGCTTCAGCATGACCACCTGGGGATTTTTAATGTGTGCTGACATCGCACAGCACAAGGACGCGTCTTTGTTTCGGCTGCATTTCATGGAGGCCATGTGTGCTGTGCGATGTCAGCACACGTTAAGATCCCTAAGTGGTCGAAATTGCTCTGGAGGGCGGCTCCTCTTTTTCTCTTTCCACTTTAACTCCCACTTTCCTCCCCTTCCTTACAGCATGGTTCAGGTGTCCACAGTGCAAGTGTGACAGATACTATGCCTTTCCTTTCCTGTGAACCAATTATAAAATCTATAGCTATAATTTAGCTGCAACTCTACAGCTTGCAAGACGGGATTCGGGCGTCCACAGCACAAGTGTGACAGGTACTCGCCTTTCCTTTCCTGTGAACCAATTATAAAATCTACAGCTATAATTTAGCTGCAACTCTACAGCTTGCATCAGAGCTGCTAACAAACACACTGAAGTCGAGAGGAAGCCCTTGCAATGTGCGTTCACCTACAGCTGTCTGCATCCCATGGAATGGAAAGCATAATGGCAACGCATTTTTGATTGCAATTTGCATAAATGGCAAGACATAATGGCAAAGCAAACAAAGTTCGAATACCACTGTCTGGGTAAATAGTCACCTTCCCAATGCCATTTTTCTGCTGCGCTTCGCCCTCCGACATTAATGGAGAATGAATGAGGCATTACGGCACATGCAGAGCAATGTGTTGAAAAACACAGCTGTGTCTAGCACGCACGTCATCTGCTTTTGAAATGCATGCTTGTGGCACTTGCATTTCCCAAACATCTATCATTTAATGACATTCCTTGCCCAACTTCGCATACACTCTGTGTAACCAAATATCTCACTACTATTACATTTTCCTCAACTGATCGCAAACGAAGAAGCTTCTTTGGCCGCTGAATTTGAACGTTTCAAAGTAAAAGGTTTTATCCTATGGCATACGATTACATGCTTCTAACTTGGCTGCCACACCCAGAGCATGCTATATTAAGCACCCAAAGCTGGACTCTGTCGTGCATTTTGCATTGATTCACAAAATGGTTTCAAAACGACGAAGCTAAATAAAATCAGCCTGTGAAGGCAGCACTAAGAGCACACTACATGACAGACACGGAGTAAACATGGCAAACATAAGATGCCATACCATGACTTTTACGTGCTCCATTAAACCAATTTTAGCCCCATGTCACGCTGACAAAGATAAAACATCTCCAGATAGCTTTATATGGGTGCTTTCTATTCTTGCAAGCAGATGTTCCACACAGACGTGCAGCAGGATACTTTGCATCTAACCAGAGCAAAGATAACAGAACAAAGTTATTCGCAGCATGCCTCATTACTCCAGCCAGTTTAGATCAAATATGTCTTGCTTACTTACATTGATTAAGGCTTGTAAATATAGCAGGTGTTTCAGCGAACATTTAAAAAATTTCCTTCAAAATTGGCAAACAGTATATTCAGAAAAAAATTCTCAGCCGCGACACACACAATATGCTGCTAAACTGTTCCAATTATTCACCTCATTAATTAATCTCTTAATTATCACAGTTAGGTGGTTAGTCTAAATGGCAAAATGGGATGGGTAGTTCTAAGCCGCAAACAAGGCAACACTGTGAGTGTTTTTGAAATGAGAAAGCTAATTTTCTAAATCCTTGAAGCATGAGAAAATGCAGTCTTTTTCTGTACAAACCTAAAACTGAGTGCAAGAGGCGCGCAGGAAGCTCGGTACAGACGCGTCATCCAGTGTTGACGCGTGCAGTGGCTACGGCACACAGTTCAAACTGCAACCGGTACTGCACCACGTCACATACAATCTTTTGCTTCACAGCTTGATGAAGACGAAAAACCAGTCACTGCCAACTGCATGGTTATTTTTTACAGTGACGGAGCGAAATAAAGAGCATTAAATGTCATAGTAGAGCAGGTAGTTTGAATTTGATGCCATAGCCACAGCAAACATTCGCACTGCACATTCTCCGCCTCTTCCACTCATTTTCGTTTTAGTATGAAAAAAAAAGTGTTGGATGGATTTCCTTGCGCTGTAGAGCATTAGAATATGAGTCATCCGCGGATTCAAAAATTGATACAGCATTGTCTTGCTCATGGCTTTGAATGGCCCATTGGAACTAACCAAACAAATGTGACAATTAAAATGTTAATTAGTGGGTTTTGGTTAATTACTCTTACAATTATAAGAGTTTTGCAGAAAATTGTGTCTGCTACACCCGAGAATTTGGTCCTGCAAAATTTTTGTTTTCTATTTCAAACTCACTCTTATTAAGAATACCTGGCACATTTTGTTATCTTTACATTTTCTCCAGTTCATGCCCATTGCCTCAACCTCCTCCCCCAAGGATGCGGAATCGAATTCCGGCCTCGGCGGTTGCTTTTCGATGGAGGCGAAAAGCAAGGCGCCCATGTGCTGTGCGATGTCAGTGCACGTTAAAGAACCCCAGGTGGACGAAATTTCCGTAGTCTTTCACTACGCCATCTCGATGACTGCCATTTATTTTCCATGACATCTGCCGGAGATGTTAAACTGCAAAGAGCGGCACTAATGTCACTCGATGCATGAACACATACATCAGCAAGCGGCGGATGACACATAGACAGTAAAACACCGGCACATACTTATTTTATTGAAATAGTGCTCCACTAGACACTGAAACAGTGCAGTTCATAAACTGCCACTAACCAACACAAAGCAAACATCTAAAAGGATCACAAGCAATTAAGAGCCAAATAAAAGAACAACTTGCAGTTGATAATCTGTACAAGTTAAACATGACAGCACCTGTAGGTACTTAGCCAAACAATATAAGGAAGGAAACAGACTCGACAAGAGGTACTCGTTCGGTAGAGCCCCACTTGGAGATGTGAAATTCGAGGATTTTCAAGGACTTTCTCAAGACCCCAAGAATAATAATTTTCAGGCGCCAAGGAACAAACTGTTTTATCAAAGCAAAACGTTTTTCCCACTTTACATAGCTAACTTTTATAGTTCAAAAGGTTTTAATGAAAACACATAAGGTGATTTAATTTTTAGTTTCACTGTTCGCTGCTGCTGTGAGGCAAACACAAATGATCAAAGGTGGAGACACAAAAACTTTGTGCATGAGCGGCAGTGCTGTACAAGATATGGTTGAGTGGGTTGGCTCTGAGGCCTGTCATGTACTTTATAAGTACGAGCCTTTCTTGGCTCACCAGTGGTGTGTGCAGAAAGCGATTGTCTGCGGAATACGTGATCAAAAGACAGACCCATAGCCAATCCAGCAGTAGCCACATAACGAGCCAACAATGACTAAATTAGCTAAGGTATCTGAACATTGGGTAATCAATAGTGAAAAGCCATAAAAAAGTAAAAATAGAATAAAAAATAAATGAAAAAAGAAATAAATTCAAATGAATAAAGTAAACAGTAAAATAAGTAAACAATAACGCAAAAGAACAAACATAGAATACAAAAAGGCTTACGCCTTACTGCATCTAAACTGTACTAAATGCCTAATAAAATTTTGTGTGCTCCTGCACCTTTGCTTAAAAAAATTCCTAGGTTGCTGTGTATGAGGGGGTTCAGGCTGTTCAGGCATTGTCACCGTTACAAAGAGCTTACCCTTATCGAAAGGAAAAACGAACTTTGATAAGTTCGAAATGACCAAACTGCCATATTTACTTGATTCTAAGCGCCCCCTTTTTTCACAATCGTGATGCCGAAAGTAAGGAAGGGGTGCCTAGATTCGAAAAAGTGCGGCGTTTGTATCTTTGTAGTCTCGAGTGATCACAACCACACTGTTCCAGATTGTTTTAGTTCCTTTGGCTTCTAGCTCAATGATTTCTCAGCAGCTTTAAAATGAGCATGGCCGAGAGCGGCAGGCAGGCATTGTGTAGCTTGACAACCGTCGAGCACGCTTCTTTCTATCACCGGCACAAAGTTGTCTAGTTCTTTGTGGGCACAAGTCAGCCCAATAAAGTTTATTTCAATGCCACTCTAGACTCCTGGTTTGTTGTCAAAGGTACAGGCAGACCATGTGGCAATATGTAATAACAGGTATTTGCTGAAAACCTTAGCCTTAAAAGCTAGTGCCTAATGCCTGAGAGACTGCAAAATGTCAGTCTCTGCCACCCTCCTTATCCCACTTCAGTAAACTTATTTCTGGATGCACGTTGAAACCAGTTGCAGTATTGCTGTCGTAGATTACCAGCCTTTTCAGCAGTAGTACCTACCTGAGGTGCAGCTTCAAATATTGTGAAGTCTCGTTGTAAATGCTCATCCAGTTCCAAGATGGCGGCAACGTTACCACATCTGCAAGAAAAAGTACGTGCAAGTTTAGCAAACTGCAAGACAGAAAGATGTCAGCACACTTGGGCACATCGACCAACACATTTAAGTGAAAAACTACTGACAGCTCTCAAATGTGGAAATCTGCTGCGGCGTTTAGAGAAAAATAGAAAATTCCCACTGGAAAGAAAAAAAAATGCAACAAAAAGAGTACAAAGGCATCAGGATTTGCAATGGTACAGAGCATCACGACTTACAGCACAATTTATAAACACCAACCAAGTGGGCAGTTTTTACATTACACAGTAGACTCTCTCTAAACAGGAATTGATTAAATCGAAATTGTCGTTTAAGCATAACATGAGCCTCAGAATCGTTTGGTTTTGTATAAGGTGGCATAAAACTAACTGAACCAATATTTTTCCCGCCATCAGGCACACAGAACCGGAAACAGCACCAA
Source organism: Amblyomma maculatum (assembly GCF_055883805.1). Taxonomy (NCBI): domain Eukaryota; kingdom Metazoa; phylum Arthropoda; class Arachnida; order Ixodida; family Ixodidae; genus Amblyomma; species Amblyomma maculatum. The sequence continues at coordinate 171,845,928 of NC_139346.1, read as the reverse complement.
AATTACAACCACTGAAACCGGCCGATTTTCATATCTGAGAAAACAGGAAAGCACAGTGTCTTTAGATTGGCTTTTGCATAACTTGCCTCTCTCTAGCAGTTTTTTGCTATTATAGTACGGTTTGCTATTTGCTATTATAGTATTTTGCTAGTAGTACGGTTTCGGTTTCAGTTCTGCCTTTTTAAAATATGTTTTCAAGCCACTAATGATGCAAATACATGTGTTTCTTTGCATCACTGAAGGCTTGAGAGAATGCATATTCGTGGTTAATGAATATTCCATGCTATGTATGTTGTGCAAACAGGCGCATTGTAAAAGCTTACAGAAGCCAGCAGGCAGACGCAGCAGAAGCAGCCGACGCATGTTTCACAGGATTCTTGATGGATGGCGTAGCCATCGTGCTTGCACGGCCTAGTGTACTGATATTAAATGCACTACACTAATGGCGAATTCGAGTGGGAGAGCAGGTGCACTCGAGAGCACTTAAAAGTGCTCTCAGACAAGCGGGTGCCCTCCAGTGGGAGAGCAGGAGTAGAATCACTCGCTTCAATGGTAAAGGAGGAAAGCTTTTTCTCCACTGAGAGCAGTCGAGTGCACTCCCGGCTGCCTTCTAGTCTAAGGCGAGTTTAGGGGAAGTCATATGGCTTTTTTTTTCCTCTTGAGTGGGCGACGCTCTAAATGGCGGCTGCAAAGCGGCAGCGCTCGGCGAGCTCTTCGGAATCAAGCGAATTTGTGTCAGGAGCGGAAGGCATCGCTCAGGTGCTGTATGCATGTCTGAGAGTCGCTGCTGGCATTGAAAGGGCCAAAGGAAGCAAATCGCCACGCTGTGAGAACAAAGGCATAAAAAACAAGCGGTTCTTCACGAAGCGTTGGCCTCTCCTCGGGTTGCAACTGGCGCCACTGTGGGCAGGCGGAGAATGCTGAGCAGAGAAGCGCGGTCACATGGTCGTGGCTCGCTGCTCTCGACACGCAGAGAGCGTTCCCGTGGGAGGACAGTTACACCCTCGCTCGGCGTGCTCCTGTACTGCTCTGCAATACTCGGCGCCTCTGCTTTCGTCCCCCCCAACCGAATGCGCCATAAAACTGAACTGGCTTTTACTGCAGTATAGTATTGATGTAATCATATGGTAAATATTTCCATAATGGTAGAACATTCCAGAGCACGATCTATGGAATTTCTGAACGTTCTATATTCTGCTGCACAGTGAAGTGATTTGCTTCCACAAAAAGTTGTCCTGGAGTACAGGAATTTTCACTGATCGTGGATAGCTGCCTTAGTGCTAGCGCAAAATTTCGAGCAAGTCATTCCCTAATTCAAAGCTAATTCCAAATTTCCGTGTCATTCCGGGAAAGTCTCCTTCATCTAATGGAGAGTGGCGCATGACCACCGTGGGTAAATTGTGGGTAAATTTTGTATTCACTATTTTGAATTTTGGTGCCAGGGACACAGAACACCATGCATTCAGTTCATTCGAATTCGTTACACTTCATACAAGTTCAGCACTACGAGGTGAGCTTCGCACTTAGCAATTTCTTCATGCTAATATAACTATGTAAGTGATTTGGCAAAGGCATTAATCAAAAAGCCACCACTACAACAGAAAAAAAAAAAAAAAAGTAACTCTTGTAATTTGCGAGCAACTTTTAAAATGGAGCAAAATGGAGTTTTTTTTACACTACAGTAAAATCTCGGTGATACGAATTCGCGAAATTACCTGGCCAGAGTGCATTGCATACAATGTGCAAAATTTCGGATGGTCCGAACACTCTCCCGCGCTAAACCGGATGATATGAACGCGCGAAATGCGACCGCACATCGTTGACTCCACGATCGTCAGCCTTGCTGTATGTACGCATCACGAGCAGTTTGCGGTGACGCGTGGTCCACACCTTGCCAATGTTGCGATTTTCTGTTGGGCTCACGCCGCGAAAAGCTTTCAGAGGCACGTGACCGACAAATCACAGACGTCGCAACTGCCGTAGCTGGCGGCGGCGGGTGCGCACGGACCGGACATCGCTCGCTCCTCGATCGCGATCCGCGAACATTTTGCAGCGCCGTGTGGCCCGCTTGTCACCATTTCCAGTCATGCTGTACTCGCTGCGAGAAGTATGCGGAGACGGGCGGATCGCAGATCGCCGGCATCGTGGTCGTTTTCTACGTCGTGAAAGGTTTGCAGTGGCGTGCGACCGTGAGTAGTAGTCGGCGGTGCACGCGGCACGGGCCGCACATCGTAGACTTCGCGACCGCTAGTCGTGCTGTATGCATCGCGAGCAATCTGTGGCGGCGCGTGGCTGGCACGTCGCCATTTCTTGTCGTGCTGAAACATCGCGAGAAGTTCGCGAAGGCATGCGTCCCGCGTGTTGCCGATGTCGCGCTGTGTGCTCCGTGAGTGGCGAGCTGTGGCCAGGCGACGGTAATAAACCCTCTCGGACGTGCTTCTGCATACTTATTTTCGAAAATAGGTATGCTTCTGCATGCTTATTTTCGTTTGTTTTGACAATACGAATTTTCGGATGATACGAATTTTTTCGCGACCCCGTGCGATTCGTATCACCGAGGTTCTACTGTACTACTACTACTCTGTCGTTACTGGACACAACTCATTCAAAATTGTCCTTGTCTTACTGCTACAAAAACAAAACAACATCGCTTCATTGTTGCTTCCATTGCACGACGTCACCCGGAGGGTAGTGATACGGCAAAACTCCAACGTGGCACCAGCAAGGAGGCAATAATACCACATCGGCAAAGCAATACACTGCAGTCTGATGGTATGCGATCAACATGCTTGGCAGTATCCGGTGCATTCTAGCCACTCCCAGGAGGTGCATTGTGCACAAGTGGAACATCATTACTTGACTAAAATAGTGATTTTTAGATGCAAGAAGCTAATCAGATAGGTAGGCACAGAGCTACCAATTTCACAAGTCCCAATTTCTGAAAAGTGATTTTTTTCGCAATTTTTTTGGCATGAAAGATCCACGTCCTCTTAAAAAGTGAGGTCATGCCGAACCAGTTGGACTATGAAGGGTGCAGGATTTCTAGCTGGAATATTCGACCTCAGCCACAAGGCTTGCCGAGAACGTCGATGCAAAACATGCACGCTAGTGCTAGAGTTCTCTTCCCCGAATGTTGGGCTGCATTGGGACAGAAATAGGAACAAGCTCTCTATACTGCTGGCTTAGTCAAAATTACGGCAAATGGAGATAACGGATGACTGCTGTGTATCCATCCCAACCTCCTTTCCATGGCAGTTAGTCGCTGAGCATCCGCTGCAGCTTTGCCAAATAGCAAAATGGTTCCTGCTCCCCTCTGTTGCTTTGCTCTGTTTTCTGGTAATCTAGAATCTCCCTTAGCTGGAATATTTCACACACTCTGAGAGACTTCAAATTAACGAGGGTTTACGGAGCACTGTAAACCTTCATTAATTGGAATAGATTTCGCATTGAATCTTGCACACCTTGAAGAATGCTAGTCAAACCTCACAACCTTCAAGTGATTAGTAAAAACAGGCTGTCACATTGGTTCAAAAGAGTTAATTGCATGTCTATGTAATAGACAAACGCTGAGGGTAAAAGAATGTGCACGGGTAAGGAAATGTTCTGTGCGTTTCGCTTCATGTTTCTGCCTTGTCAGTCCTCGCCTTTGGTGCCATGCTTTTTTCCCAGAATCATGAACCAACCAGCCCAAGCATATATCCTATTGGAGAAAATGTGGTAGCAAGTCACCTGTAGCAGTAGTTGGGTGCAGACCAGACCGTGAGGACGGTCTCATTGAAGTGCCACTTGTAACCCTCCATTACAAGCTGGTGGGCCCGGCAGATCATGTCAATGTGGTTGGTTGCGTTGAACTGCGAGACCACATCACTCCCAAAGAGGTAGCCTGCTCCTCGGGGGCTCACCCCCCAGCCTTGTGTGTCTGTAAGCAAATAGGGTAATAAAACATTCAGGTTGTAGTAGCCTCTGCCTATGAATTGAAGGGAAAGTTGAATATCTGAAAACAGGTTACAGCTAACTGCACAGAGCACGATCCGTGACCTAAATGCCGCGTCCAAGACACTGAAGACGAGTACGCAGCAGTGACAGCACAAAGCACCTTACAGCCAATCCCATGCTGGAAACATTTACTAGTGGCTGGGACGACTACTGCACTTTGATGAGTTTCTCATGTACATAAACGCACGTAAAGAGTCATTTTTCAAATTTTCACATTGCAAGCAGCCTTAATGCAAGCTTACCTTATGACTAGGCATGCGCGAATAGTGGATTTTATGTCTGAAGCAAACACTAAGCGAATAGTTTGTGACTGGAAATGCAGTATAGTAAAAAAAATAAGGCAATTCATTAGCAAGTGATCAAAGATTGTTTTCAGAATTCACCAAGGCGATTAAACAAATAAAAAAAGATTAAATGCAATTAAACAAAATAAAATGCATATTTTAAAACTTGCATAAGGCAATGTTTGAACAGCAGCCCATTGAAGTGCATTAGGCGGTCTCAAGCCCTTACTCTGGGATTACTCACATGCTGCTGGTTTAAAATGTCCGTTATGCGAAAATCGTAAAATGCCAGCATAGAAGTGGTGTCTCAGAGGACGCGGCACTAGTGATTTTCGGTATGGGTTCTTAAATAAACCAACTTCGCAATGTTGCGTGTAGCGCTGCTCATGACGGAGGTGTGCTACTGGCATGGGTCAGCACGAGGTGCACATTCCCTCGGAGACAACACGTTTTACTGGTTGTTCCTTTGAGGCGAAAGCTTCACTATACCATGTATCCCTCAAGGTCAACCTAGGCGTCCACTTGACCTTCAATGAGCCAGAGGTCACAGTGTGGCATATAGCTTAATCATAGTACCACCTATCGACCTTTGACGGTAGATAAAGCATAGAGCTTTCCCTCTTGTAGTTGATGGTATCTTCGACTCCATAGTCTCACCAATTTAGTCTTTGCAAAATCATGCCTGCCCATGTTTAAACCTAAGCCTAATCAAAGCAAAATCGTGCAAAATGACGCTTTTGCTGCACCTAACTAGGCTGAGCAGGGTTAAACCTCAGCCAATTAACATGCGAAAGGGCAACAAAGCACTACCCCTGCATCAAGGCCGTTAGCTCAAGAAAACGGCGATCCTCTCCGTGGCAAAGATCATGTGCCCATGCCAATAAGCTTCATGGTGCTGGCACTCTCATCGTGACACACAAAATAACTGGCATTTCATTTCTCTCGTATAAATAATCAAAGGATGTAAAAAATAAACTACCAACTGCTTCAAAGTTGGTTCCTTGCGACACTGCTGCTATGAGAGGTATCACTGATGGAGCACTCACCTCAGTTAGGGTGCTAGTTCAGACAGACAGTAAGAATACAGATATTGTTATGTAGTTTGTCTTTTGGACCTTCCACACAGCGGAGGAGGCATGCTGTTTCTGCTGCAGCATTTTGTCCTTCGCATCTGTGCTTTGTCCCATCAGGAATGCTTGGTGGCAAAGTATTGAAACGTGCAGCCATTGAAGGCAGTTTGCAAATGCGGCCACCACGCTGTGTACATGATGGCCGCTGTACCGGCGCGCATGCGCAGAACACGAGACCGTGTTCCGGCGAGCGCTATGGAGGGCTTCACTGTCTGCGCTTCACTGGTTTCCCAAGAAGAGCCCCTTTAAAGCCTAAGAGATGCAGCAGAATGACATAAAGCATGTTACTCAAAGAACTGATAGCCTGCACTACTTTCTGCTCATCCCCTTTGTCTTCAGTCAAAAAATAAAAAGAGCACAGCTCTTGTCGGCCAAAATGAACATAAATGTTTGGGCTATGATCGTGCGGGCCACTTTAAGTAAATAAATACACAATTCAGAATCCAGTGCTCTTCTACAAGCACCAGATCCGATGTACATGATGTTTCGCTTGTAAGCTAAACAAAAGCATATGGCGTAGTAACTCCCTACATGCTGAAAGCATAGCACTAGGCCTCATGCAACAACACTGCAGCAAAAATCAAAACTATCCAGAATTTGCAAAGTTTCAGAAAACAATTTTTATCACAGGGTAGAACAAGAGAAAAAAAAAGACTGCCACACAGTATGAAAGAGCACTGAACAAAGGTTGAAGGGGGGCCTTAGCTTGCAAGCCGAGCCAACGTTTCGACAAATGGACTCCTCTTCGCCTGAGCGACTTTTACCACATTAATTCGTATCACAGCAACATAAATTTATGCATCCTCCTATTTTTCCGAATGACAATGCTGGAAATAATTGAGGAAACGCAAAATTACGCTCGTTTTATACACCCATAAAAAGGGACATGAAAAGACATGGTATTCACAAGCATAGCTTCCATAATTGTAAGGGCGTGCAAATACTGAAAATTTCAAATACAAATCGAATATGAATATTGCAGAAAAATGCCTTCAAATATCTGATCAGTGAAGAAAAAAAAACAAAAAATAACAGTACATTAAAAACAACACACACTGTTTGTGTTGTTTATTCCCTGTTGAGAAGGCACTCTTCTCAAAAGTCAAGGTCCCTCTTCACAAAAAGGCCTCACTACATTTTGAAGATGCCTCACTGCACAGTCCACGCGGGAAAGCATTGCAGCGTAGAGCACAGAGCGGTGAAACCGCAGAGAATTAAGAATTCTGGGCATTCCGTAACTTTCGAATATTTGGAAAATTCTGAATATCAGTTTTCTGAATATGAATGTTCACTCACCCCTAGCGTTTACTAGTAATCTGCGTCACACGAGGTGGAACCTGAGCATTCCGTCTTTAGCTTGTTTACAAACACGAGGGAAGTCGTAACTCCCAAAAACCGGTAATGACAAAAATCCACAGGCTCCCGTTTATCCGCGCCCTGTCACGAGTGCTAAGATCAAAGGATGCCAACCATCGCGTTCAAGGCAACGGTGGAAGAAAGCAAAGTTCCCCATCGGCCCACCCGTGCTTCGGTGATATAGCGGCCACTAGTGGCAGCCCATTTTTTAGGGTGCCATGATTTCCGCAGATTCTGTTGGTTTTACCTACAGGGCAGTGGTACGCGGGATGAAATTTCGCGGCCTCTGTCAGCTGTAAAGCTCTGGGACATACAAATATGCCTGTTTTATATTTATTTAAATGTCTATTGAGACGTAGTTAGGAACTTTTATGGCGCTTACTGTCAAAATGAACTAATTTCCGAAAGCAGAGACATGCGTTGCCTGCTCCAGCAGCTGTCGAGACGGCCCCACAGGAGTCTCCTGTGGTAGGTATCCTCGTCTGACAGAGAACCGTTTAATAACTTCTTATCGCCAATACCGATACACCTGGTTGTTTGATCGGCAGCTCAGCTGACTGAGAAATGCAAAGCCCAGAGACCAATTCACGCACTCCCTTCAACTGCAAATCCAGACTGATACCTTAATCTGTCTCGAATATTTTGCGCATTTGGACACGGCAAGAATAGCATAATTATGCGCTCACTGGAAAGTGCTGTCTATGTTGCTGCAGCCGTGGATAAGCGCCCAGCAGGGAGAAGGTGTCATCCTCCAGTGCTCCTGAAGACGGAATTCGGACTGCAAGTCTATAAGGGAATGTTCGGCTAGCCAAAACGTATCCATTCTAGTATACGAGCATCATGTATATAGATTGAAATAAAGCACCTGTGCGAGGCACGCCACAGAAAGGCCTGCGAGAAAAGTGACAGAAAAAGGCCCCTAGCAATGGTGCTAACCGCTGGCGATCACGAATCGTAGATGTTACACAAACTGGCTGCCTTGCACACCATTTCTGACGTTATATATACCACATTTTTAAAGGGACACTAAAGACACTCAAATATGCTATCAAAATCTAATAAACGGCATTTGGTGACACTGTCGCCGCATATCTGGCAGCAAGAAATCGAATTCTTGCCTAGATATTGCGATAAGAAGTTTTTTTTTTTGTTCCCGCCGGTCGAATTCAAACTGCTTTCTCCTACTAAGTAGTAGGGGAGGATAACGCACACACTATGACGCAAGAGGAGACTCCTTGATTGCTGGCGCTCAGGGAGCGGAGAATACTTCGCAGACGCGTGCAGAATCATGATCTTCATTCGATACGCACTTAGAGCTCGGAGCGCATCTGCTGCTCCGAGCTCGTACTTCAGGCGCCATAGGCCCAAACCAAACTATCCAAGCACGCACAAAGTGTCTGAGCAGGAATATAATCGAAACTGAAGTGGACGCCTGTAGTGCCGTGTTAGCTGAGAGACTAGCGGCATCTACCGACAAGCGGACGAAATGAGTATATTTTTATATTTGCTGTCAAACATTTACGTTGTCTCTTTGCCATCGTTTACGTGTGATAAAAGCGTGTTATCATATTCGAGACAAACGGTCAACATAATTCGCATCTGTCAGCTTCTGGGATCTCTTACGCGTGACGTGATTTGTAGTTGTGAGCCTCGGCCGTTTCGGCTATACCTGTATTCCTGTTCTTCCTCTTTACTACCTTATAACAGCTCTGTTTTCAGTAAGAGTGGCTTCTTTGTAACAAGGAACTGGCATTCTATCGATGCAAGCCTACTTCATTCATCTCTTTAGTGTCCCTTTAAGTCTGGCTCAGGGCATTTTTATTCCTAGTAAGTTTGTGTCCTTTACTTCAAGTTTGGCAACAGTACAGTATGTATTCATCACCCTTAATTTGAAAGTGCTCAAGGAGCTCATTGGCTTCATGGTAAAGTGACACCTCGACCAGCGCAACTACCAGACTATTGAAGTATGCATGTAGTGCCCGCATAAACCTTCAATCCATGCAGAAATTTCAGCATATTTACCGAGAACTATTGGCTCGGTTATTTAAGTTTTCATACAGTGGTGCGCTCCGCACAACAGTTAAGCAGGCTGTATAAACAGATCTTCAATTGTTCTCTGGTTTTTTGGTTTCCCGGCCTATGTTTCTGCTCAGTTTCCACAATTTTGCCCAATTTTGCGCGTTGCCGTGGTCAATACTCTTCTTACATGTATCTGGATAAGTTGAGGTGCTGCGGCTGGGATCACCACACAGAATTATGCCCGTTGCATGAAGCGGGAGCCTACAGGTGCCAGTGCCTCATTACGGAAATGTGCACCATTCCGACAAACACCTTGTTTTTGCTGTGTCATCCGAAGCAACGCCAACAAACCAGGATTTTAGACTACTATCTTAAACCGTTGCGCCGGAGCGGTTGACTAGGCACGGATAATATAGAAGGCTGTGAAAAAAAGCACTACATTAAGTAAAGTAAATCTGATGATAGAGAGAATGTCCATTGTAATCTAGGCCAGACACGCGTGATCGTACTTTTCTTCCACAGGGATTGCAACCCGGCTTTATTGAAAGTTGATGGTTGCATGACAATAATCACCAACAAATCCTAATATAAACATTTCCTGTTGTTGCTAAGTGACAGAGATGTTTCTAAACATCAGAAGATATTCCTCCTTTATACATGGTGGGCTCAAAGACCTCCTATGCGTGCAGTTACGCCAGGGTAGCCGAGCGCACCAGACCAAGGTTACCTGACGGTACTAGAGATTAAACCCAACACCTCCAGCATACGAGGCAAAGATGTGGCACATACCTTCGGGGTCTGACCAAAGGAGGTCACACATAGGCCCGTCGTGGGGCACCTCCTGCTTGCGGTCGATGGTGCGTATCTGGTCCAGGGTTTGGATGGATGGTGACAGGCCACCATGAACGCAGAAGATCTGCACACAGGTTATGCCAGCAGTGTTTTACAAAAGAGACCTGCAGAAGTCCGCTTTTCCTAATGACCTTGCCTAGAAATAGAAATAAAAGCCAGCTGCCAATGGTCAAACTTCAAATCGAGCTGAAAAAGGAGCTCAGCCTTTCAGTGCGGGAGCACTAGGTGGTTCACTCCGCCATTAAGCTGTTGTGAGATGTCTAAAGTTTCCAGGCTCTTGCTGCGGCGACACTCGCGTGAAGCACTCGTGTCTGCGTCAGTTGTTTTTGTGATGTCATGAGACATGAATTGGCCGAATTCGCAGCAGCTGCCAATTGGACAACATTTTCCTTCCTGTTGAGGGCTACCAACGGCATGATCTACACGCTCTCCCTCCTGAAGGCTTCGATAATCTCTCTCTTCAAAGCATCCTTGGATTTTGTCAGGACAGTTGCGAAAGGCTTCACAGATGGATTTTTTTTCTATGCCATCTTTACCGCAGTGGGAGCAATGGGTTGCTAAGTTTCCTGGAGCCGACAACGCACATATGCCGTCCAATGCTCCCTTAACAGCTCAATGAGGCAACGCATTGTCTGCCCAGCATATGCCTTCCCACAGGGGAGAGGGATCGGGTACACCACTCGCTCGCAGAAGCTGACAAGGTGTTCCTTATGCTGCAAGCTGCGTCCTCTCCTGACCTCACTTTTGTTTATCTTCCTGTACTGTCCTGTTAATTTATTCAGTGCAGATAGCACTGTACTAACATCAAATCGGCTCGCATTCACGTGAATGTAGGGCAAGACCACAAATGGTCTGCTCTGCTCAACCTCAAGCTCCTTTGCTCGAGGTCACAGCCGTGGACACCAAGAGGCTCTTGGTGTATCCACTTCTGTGGATTGACATCTTGTTTAGGGAATACTTCCGTTAAAATGGACTTCTATTAACATGACAAACACTCTGGCTCCTTCAAGTTTGTCAAATCTACTGTACGATTTTTTTTTTTTGTATTACAACAGACGAAAGCACTTTCAGCTGCGATCCTTAGTTATGGTTTTCTTATTCTGAGCTATCACCATCAAGCTTCTAGTGACAAGAGTGCTATATATAGTGGTGGCATATATTTACTCTTTCATTGTTTGTTTTTTCCTTTTTTCAATGCCATTTCACTATAGTGACCTTGCAATGCCCATGCAATCAGAAGTTGGGCGATCACACCTCGCAAACGTGTCCGGACTACGCTCGCCTGCTTAAGGAATGCAATTGTAGCTATGAAAGCATCAGCACCCTCTCACGCGCTTCTACACGGACCGAATAAGGTCAGGAGAGGCTGCAACTACTGACTCCCCCCCCATGGCCGGTTTGCAAATGCTCGCCCAGCATTCTCGAGAAACTTGCTAGTCACGCTTTCGAGCAATGCGAGATATCTAATGTGCTCAACCGTACTGGAGATAAGTACTTTTAGCAGAGTCTCTTTGCCAGGGACTCTCAGAAGACAGCACCTCTCACAGCAACACTCACTCAATAACAGACTGCAAGGACGTTCCGTAAGTATACGCTGTGTGTGGCTGTGCACATGCGTGGACGCTGGAGCTAACCTGCACATATGCACGGTGCCTACACCTGTACATGTCAGTTGTTGAGACGTCAGAAGCCATGCTGCTGCCTTGTGCACGCACCAGGAGCAGCACGTTTGTTTACAACAACTGCAAGATCGGTTGGCTCTCACGACTGCCTCGGAGAGTCTGAGCTGCTCTTTCATCTACAGCATGAAATGCACTAATCCAGCAAGCAAGATAGTGGGAGTAAGCTCTGAGCCAGAACTGGATGCAAATGTGGTGCATGCACTTTTGCAAGTGGTCCATTGAGTCGCTGAGCCATGCTCAAAATGAAGCGCAAATAAATGGTTTCAGCGTGCTTCTTTCACTAGCATTATAGGTGAAAGCTTTTCCTTTCATTTTTCTGCTATCCCCAAATCGCGCCCCGCATTACAGAATCTTGATGACTCGAACCTGACAGGGTCACGAAAAAATTTGTATCCTAATTTTCATACCATCAAAAATACAAACAAACAAAATCTGAACGCAGGAGCATGGGAAATGCATGCATGCAGGTTAAGGCTGATGGCATTCATTTATGCCGCACTGCCACATCTGACTACTCATGGTGAGCACGGTGCATAGGCTATCGCGATGTGAGTAATGCGGTTTGCAGCGCAGAAACAACTCACAACTGTACAGCACGATATCGGTGACACGCGGGCCATGCGCCGCCGCAAGCTATTTCCGTGTATGCAGAGGTGAAACTGCTCTCTGTACACACAGCACTACTGATTTGCAGAAAGCACAGTGCTCAAGGCGGCGGTCGTGGATTCGTATCGTACTTAAATTCGTGCGATCCGGGTTTACATTAGAGAGATCCTACTGCATATGTAGGTTTTTATCGTACATAAATGCATGTGCCTTGTTTGCTTGCGTGAATCATGGTCTGAACAACACTTTGCCACCTACCTGTGCAGGCACACAGCAAATTAAGGCTAGCCTAATTTCCTCTGCTCCCTGTCCTCACTTTGGTGGGGAAACGGAGGAACAGAGGGAATGCATGTTGGGTTATCAAAACCAACTTCAAATAAGAGGCTGACGCCGAAAAACCCATAGGTCTCACACCGTGATACTGAGCAGGACCACATATCAAATCGGCAATTTCTGAAATGTGTAGTGAGTGCAACGCAGCTTAATGTGAAGGAGTGGACGAATCACCAACTTGCTCGGCAGTTTGCTTCTTGTTAATACAGCTGCCACGGAGTGCTTTTATCCCTCTAAAAGTGAAAGCATGCTAATTATGGGTAAAAGCCGACAGTATTCTGCCTCAGAGATCAGGCCCCACAACTGAACATCACACCCACCTCTGGGCCAGCCAATATTATACCCGAGTGCACAAACTCGCCAGTGCAAACGGTGCAATGACTGAAGCCACTAATATTCACGTACCTTGCCATCGATGACAGCAGACAAGGAGAGGTAGTCAAAGATTTCTGTGCAGTAACGCCACACGGTGATGGAACCGTACTTGCGCAAGCACTCGTCATAGAAGCCATACACCTGTGTGATCTGCCGGCTCTCGTGGTTTCCCCTGATCAGTGTGATGCGGTCTGGGTAACGGACCTGCAGGCACGAAATACTGGTCAATAGCACCCCATACCGCGCACACCCTCTAGGGTAGCTATGAAGTACTAATACTTTGTGCATACATAAAAAACAACATGGAGTAAAAACTCGTTGATTCAACTTCACACGACTGGCAAAAAAAGTTCAAATTATCCGAAGCTGAAATTCTCGAATGACCTCTAAAAACTGAGAAAAATCAAGTGCATCGCAGTAGATTTATTTGGTGAATGACTGAATAATGGTTACGTACTCCTGAGATGAGCCTAAAGTGACAGAGTTGATTACTCATATTTCCAACAATATCGAAGCAGGACAGTCCTAGAACAATAAGCGACCCTGTAGCTTGGTTCAGAGTGCAACGAAGTAGCAGTGGAGATCTAACACAAGCAGCTGCGTCACATTTGAGACCACCGCACCCAACGGTGCAAATGGCCGACAGAATGTGACTGCACCGTTTTGGCATGCTCCTGGAATGGTAGAAGCATGCGGATGGAAGCAAAGGAAATGTGAAGGGCAGCAATCAGCGTATGAAACAGCACACAACAGGGCTCGTTCAACAGGCTGACGCACCCCCAACAGTTTACTACAGCCACAAACTGGCCCGAAACTCAGCAGAAACTCTGGTACCCTACCGAAACAAGGCAGACCAGCTGGCCGGACTACTCTCGAAAATAAGTCCGTTTTTTCTTCTTCTTTTATGTCATGGCTGTGCACGAGCGACTCTGAAGCATGCAATTCAGGTTCGAGCAGGGCTATTTTGACAACTGCTTGCAATGCCAGCCATAACTAAATGCCACTTCCTTTAGTGAGGCCGTTTGAATTACCCAGGGTGTCGAACCGGAACCGAACTGACCCCGAATGTTTTCTGCCATCTTGGAACTGAACCCAAACAGGAACAAATTGGAGGAATCATTCCGAACCGGTTCGCAGTACAGTTTCGAGCCACTTTTGCTGGTAACTTACATTCATTATTTTTCTTTTATTGCTACTTGTAAAGCACCCTTCTCGCTTATTTTCAAAGCGCCACTGCACGCCGCAAACGTCACAACCATATTGAATAAATGACCCTTGCAAAAAGAACAAAGAAAAATATATTGCCACATGCACAGCACCAATCTCTGGTGTCGGGCTATTGTTTCATTCCAAACATGGGTGGCTGCTGCACTGCGCAATGGCGCCTCTCATGAAGAAAGTTGCCCTATTTAAAAGCCTTCCTAGGCACTGAAAGAATAGCATATAATTCGTAAGTTGAGTTACATATTTAGATAAATAAATATACAACCATGTAAAACTAAGAAACGAAACGATGGATCCGTTAAAAAAAAAGTTGTCATGCAAATAATTTTATTTTCCTATCGTTCGACGATGTTGCAATGAGTCACATAGCACATGCATAGCAGCTGTATGCGATGCGACGCCAGCAGATGCAATTTGGTTGACCGAGACTTAAGAATGATAATCTGATGCTTATGGTGGAAAGGCCGCCTTGGGCAGCAATTTTATTACTATTTTTCAATCAATACTTTCCCCCATCCTGCTCTAATCGTCGGTTAAACATTATGAACATTTTGCCGATGCCTGTACAACTAAGTGGAGTCAGTCACATCTGACGAAGAGAAAAATAGATGGGCTACTGTAGGGATTTTCAGCTTTTACTATATGCTGGAAGAGGAAATAAAACTCAGTATTAAACAAATAGAGTAGAAATTAAAAAAATAAATAAAAACTCTCGAAGTTTTTTTTTTTTCTGATCCGTTTGAACCGGTTTGGGCAGGACAGAACTGACTTGTACAGAATGGAATGTGTCTCCGGAGCTGAAACTGAATCCAACAGGCATGAACCCGAACATGAACCGAATTCCCCCAAAGTTCCCGTTTGACACCCTGGAATTAACCTGTCCAATAACCATAGCATTCAAATTGACGACTGTCTGATGGCAAAGATTGGCTTTGAGCGAAACCGCACTGGCAGTTCGAAGCATCCCAATTTCCGAATTAAAGGGGTCATGCCATGCTCATCCAATATATTGCAGTTTTGTAGTCTGGCAGATAATATGGAACCTTATTATTTTATTTTTGAAATTTGAGCACCTTAGATGCATTCTTTATTTCCATATAAGTGACTGAAGTTGAGACCGCAAAGCTCCTCCCACCGACAGCGATAGCCATGTTGAGAAGATTCGTAACGTCACAGACTGACTCCGTGTCTGCTGCTGCACAGGTGTCGATAAGCTGTCGATACACTACTGTGTTCACGCTTGCTCAAAACCAGCATAACTCCCAATGAGTGTCCTCAGCATGTTTCTGAAATCGGAACACAGACTGTAGTGAAATGCGATTTAGTTCTTGCCCACACATCCACATTCAGCGCGACCGCCGCCATCGTCCGCAGCAGCACTGCCCTCACCACCGCCATGCCGGCCGTGCCCTTCGCAAGACGTCTGCGCTAGCAATACGGCAGATTCCTTTGCACCCGTGTCAGAAATCATGCTAAAATTTGTTTTTCTCATAATTTTAGGCCCTGGAAAAGGGAATATAAAAAATAAATGCTTTTTGAGAAATGCTGACCCACATGATGGGAGCTTTTGTTTACAGCCGCACTGCAGCTTCCGCCGGTGCTATGCCCGTGTTCTTGTAAGCTAGCTCCATTGCTAAGGC
The DNA here is from genome assembly GCF_055883805.1 of Amblyomma maculatum. NCBI lineage: Eukaryota > Metazoa > Arthropoda > Arachnida > Ixodida > Ixodidae > Amblyomma > Amblyomma maculatum. The sequence continues at coordinate 171,830,431 of NC_139346.1, read as the reverse complement.
GCCGCAGAAAGTAATTATTTCCTTCAATACAAAACAATGGGGTTGAGGGGAAGTCTCATGATCGAGTGGCCCTTTTAATGAAACGTCTCTCTGATCACTTACAAACTGCTGTCGGCTGTGGCTTTGATGCTAAGCAAAGTAGGCTTAGTGACAATTAGGGAGGAGCAGATGGCCGGAGTGCCGTCGTCAGCTGTGCTCACGAGCGGCACCATTGCTGTAAGCTTGCGGCGTCCTGTGCTGCAAGCCTCATGAGCTTATCGTCTAGTTTCATGATGCAGCTAGGGCCAGACTTGGGCCTGGCAACGAGCAGCGTAAACGATGCTAGTACGGGACGGGGTATTGGGTGCCGCACTACGCTGCTGCACTGTCAGATGGTACTCGAAGATTGTACAAAAGCGCAGTCGGACGGCACTCTATTCGCATTTTATGTGTTGCTTATGAGACGTGTTTCAGTGTAGAGTGTGTACATTGTTCGAGCGGGCCAGCTCATGCGGCTTTCGTACTCAGGCGCCAAAGTGTTCCTGAATCCCGCCCAAACGCATTAAAAGAGATAGAAAAGCAGTTTGCAGTAACAGCGGTTAGTGGCATGACTACTGTTTGGTCCGCCACGTCGGCTTTGCGTAATTATAATGCCTAGAATAGCGCAACCACGGTTGACGCTGCTTGTGCACAGAACATGCAGCTGACAACGCGGCATCGGTTGATGTCGTTACTGGCCACAATGGTGGCCAGATGAGCAAGCTGTTCACGACAAAACGAAAATACTAGTTTTAAAGATATCTGTGGCTCCGATGAAGCTGAAACTTTGGGGTTTAGCTGCTTGGCACATAAGAAATAAGATGCAATAAATAGTTTATATTCCAAAATTGGTGTCATGACCCCTTTTACTACAGCAGGCACCACTTCTGTCGTGATAACTTGCAAGAAATAGTGGCAAAACAGCAGTGCCATGTGCCATTATACTATGCAGGTTAGGACTAGGTTAGGTGAAAATTAAAATCACAGCAAGTAAAAATACTAAATCTGCTGACAAGTTTTCACAAAGCAAAAGAGTAGGTACTCAGCAAAATATCTGATATCTACAGAGGCTCGAACAGACTGGTTACTGCATATCCGACATTCAGCCTTCTAATGTCAATTAAGTTAAATTTTGTTTCTACCTTACCACCAGATTTGGCAAGCGGCTCCTGCATGGCAACTCTGTACCCCGTCCATATTGTTGCTAAAAGTTGTCAACTACATATATCTACATATCAGCAGACAGGGTCAGAGGAACAGATAGCAAGAATGCTGCGAGTCAGCCATGCTGCAGCTTCATCATCATCATCATCAGCCTGACTATGCCCACTGCAGGGCGAAGGCCTCTCCCATATTTCTCCAATTGACCCGGTTCTGTGCTAACTGCATCCACTTGACCCCTGCGAACTTTTTAACCTCATCCGCCTACCTAACTTTCTGCCGCTCTCTGCTACGCTTTCCTTCCCTTGGAATCCAGTTTGTTAGTCTAAGCGACCATCGGTTATCCTCTCTTCGCACTACATGTCCTGCCCTTGTCCATTTCTTCATCTTAATTTCTGCTAGAATGTCAGTAACTTGTTAACCCTACCATTTTTTGTTCCATAGCCCTCTGGGTTGTCCTCAACTTAAATAGAACCCTCTTGGTTAGCCTCCACGTTTCAGCCCCATAGGTGAGTACAGGTAAGACGCAACTGTTGTATACTTTCCTCTTGAGCGATACCGGTAAGCTGCAGCTTCACCACGGTACATTCGTGCTAGGGGACGAAGAATCCAACATTAAGGAAGAGGAGCTAATTTTACCACAAACCAAATGTGTTGCAATGCTTCTACCCCCTCATGAACACGTATGGCTTCTAGTCTTGCATCTGTATGCAAGCTGCACTGTTAAAGTATAGCCCGCAGTGCCTTGCATCTTGCAACCCTTGGATAATCAACCGTAGATGTCCATCCTCCAGTAATGAGGTATCTTGCTGGCCACATTAAAGGTGCTTCACAACAGCATTCAGTAAGCTCCATTGTCGTATGAGCATTAAAGGGGTACTGTGATGTTTCTTTTACTGCAATTGCTAAAGAAATGCTCAAGCATATCAGGAAGCAGAGCAAAAAATAATTCTTCGAATTGGGTTTCCCTTGCCAATGGGCGAAATTTGGTGCTACCGATCGGAACTGCACTTTGCACATTCAGCGCAACCCACGGTTGCACATTTGATACCATCATCCCTCCACGTATGCACAGCAGACAGGGCAGGGACTACAAACTCAACAAAGAAGCTCCCCAATGATTCTTTGTTAGCAGGAACAGAAAACTGTGACCCCCTCCCTCCTACTGCTTAGCTTTTATCTGTGCACTTCTGGCCCGGGTGCGTCAACTGGCTATTCATTCAATACGATAGCGTTAGCAGTGGCATGAAGACGAAAACTGTCTAATGCTGATGCCTCCGTGCAGCTTTCATGTGCCAACCATGGAAGGTGCCAGGCAGTGTTTAGGAGAATTTTCCTCTCTCCACCTGACATGTGGCAGGTGGCGAAGGTGACATTTGTGTGGCGTCAGAGAAAGCAGTCTAAGCTGCATAGAAGAGAAGCGATTGCAAATAGAAATGGAATCAGAACAGAAACAGACTGCCAAGTGAAAGAAAGATGATACTGTATTTTCTCTACATTAATCCAACCGAACACCTCTTTTTTTTTTTTTTTTTTCAGTACTTTTCATTGCGCCTGAACATAAGTGCTCACCACCACGAAAGTTTGAAGCAAAATGAAAAGTGTCACCTCTCAAGTTGCTATTATAAGGTTTTGTTTGCTTTCCCAGCTTCCTTTCAGTATCTGACCCATGTTAAAAGTTTACAGCACTCCAAGACATATTTTGGATCCGTTTCCCATGTATGTATAAAGAAGCTAAGCTCAAACTGGACACCCAACCAATCAGAAAGGTTGCGCCCAATTTGGCTGCCATCACATTTCCACCGCCGAATACCTTTGGTGCATTTCGACATCACTGGCTTGAAACGAGCATATAGCAATAGCTACATTTTATAGGAAGGTGTTTGCCTTTACTTTGAGCTACTTGTACAAATATTTGGAATCCTTCAAAGGCACTTGATTCGCACTCAAAAATGTGATGTTTGCACATCTGCAACGCTCAACTCAAAATCTGCCCCCAATGCTACCGAAGTAGCTTTAAGAATATGTCGAGAAAATATAGCCTGGTGAGTGAAAATTCAAAGTGACAGACAGTAGAGCCACAAAGTAAGTAAACTATCCACATGAAAGCTTCTCCAAGAGATGCCAAGTGGTGCTAGGGCTAACCACCAGGAAGCACTTGATGCTTGAACTTTCCCCTCAACAGGATGCACTGCTTTTTGTAGCATTCTGAAAAGAACAGCAAGACCAGCAGCTGCCAGAAATTTCCCAGAGTTCACTGCACAACTAGGTTTCTCAAACTGGGTACTTGCCTTAAGGGCAAGGAGCAACAGGAATGTCTCTACGCTGTAGAAACCCCGGTCGACGAAGTCTCCCATGAAGAGGTAGTTGGTGTCGGGGACATCTCCGCCCACCTTGAAGAGCTCTTTCAGGTCGTAGAACTGGCCATGGATGTCACCACATACCTGCAAAGGCAATAAACAGGCAAGGTATTGCACAGAAAATGTGCAGGCAGCACCTAAAGTGACTTTCATTCCACTAACTTTTGTTTCAAGCGGTAAAATCTGAGTAGTTTGAAGATCATTCAGATAAGACAACCTGCTACTAAACTGAGGCGCTGCGGATGCAAAACAAATTACTGTTTCACAAAAGAAACCTGCCCCCGATTTCAGTATAGCAGCACATGTGCAAAACAATTTATCAGAAAGTGAGACATCAAAAAATTAGCTGTGGTTTATATTATGGTTAAACCTGGAGTTACGAAAGAGCAATCTGCATGGCTATGCTTAGTTTCGGCTTGAAAGTAAAGGCATGGATTTTGCACATGGTAGTTTACTTCGTGGTTTCAGCTTTATTTATGCCATAGGGGAATCAATTCACTTATGAGCACCCCTTGCCTCACGTTGTCGACCATTCTCAGCCGAGTGTAGAAGACTTCTAGTGGTGTGACATCGTCTCTACGTCTAACTCTGGGGCACACCGATGTCAGAATGTTCGAACGAACCTTCTGTCCTAGCAACTTGCTGTTGTCGTTCGCCTCTACCAACTACTTAGTTGTCTGTCTTCTTCTCATGGACAAGCATGAAGAGGCACGGCGAAATGACGAGACTGTGGCCAATGTAGCTCTCGCTACAAAAATATGAATGCTTATTTCATTAATCTCTAAATCATTTAGTAGCACTGCTAATGAGCCTCGACCTCAGGTCTACATTAACACTCTAACACATATAATAGCAAAAAATAATAAAAAAAAAAGCGCTCACAAAGTGCACATTGTGTTTCACAACTCTTTTTTAATGTTTCGAGTAGAGAGCGTATACATGAAAGCTATAGAGTGCAAACAGGGATTATGACTGAAATAAGCAGTGGTCTCTAAAGTAGCTGCACACAATAACACCATGTCTATTTGGCTTTCCGGCATCACCAGGGGACAGCAGTTATTCAGTGTAGTGCCCAGAAATTCTGCAACATAGTGGGCCCACGGAAACAGTGTGCTCTGTAGCGTTGCAGGGGGTGTTTTTCTGCTTAATGTGGTATGTGGGGTATAGCTATCTGCAGGCTATGAGAGGCACAGCCACCATACAAATGCAGCTACTGTGGTCAGCCTATCCATCTATTCTTATTTGCTTAATTATTTTCTCTTACTCACAAAGGATTGCTGCTTATTTTTTGTATGTAAATCATTCTAAAGTCCTTCCCTCATACATGCATTTCTGGCACAATGTTCTTTAGGGAAAACCTCCAAGGAGGAGTGAACTAGTAATAAGGGAGTAATTACTAGTTGTATGCATTTGGGTGGATGCTTATAAGCAATTATCCTTTTATTATAAATTCACTCCATCTTGGGTGTCTTTTCTATATAAAAAAAGAAAAAGAACACTGTTCCAATTTCAAGTTGTTGATGAATTTGCTCTTGTTCTTTCATCTGATCTGCCAGCTGTTTTGGTAAACTTAGTTGGTAGAGCAACTGCCACAAACACAAGGGGTGGTCCTGGGTTCGAACTACGGACAAAGATAAATTTTTCTTCAACTTCAAGTTTTTGGCTGTGCTAGGTGGATATTATGAGCAATTATGAGAAGACGAGCTCAGCACTTGGCTCTGAGTGCTATTTGAATGACATAACATTTAGAAACAAATACAAGCTAATTTTATAATTGCCACCAAAGTTAGATGTTTCAAGCAAAAAAATTTCCCTAGAAAACACACATGTTAGCTAGCTGGATTGTGCAATGCAAATCCATGACCAAACTGGCAGCAACAGACAGCCACATTTAAATGGGGGCAAAATGCAAAAATACCAAAGAATGAATCTCGTGCCACCCAATATCTCTTATATGTTGTGTGTGGCTTCAGGATTTTAGAACACCACATCCACAAATCCATGTCCTCTGAATCTTCTCAGCTCTTATATAATTCACTCTATGAGCCTCTAGGTGATGCTCGCATGCAGCACAGCTTACAACTCCAGTAGGGTTCGTATTCCGAGTCTGCATCGTTATCGAAAGTGTTGCTATCTCCCTGAGCTCGAGTCAAATGAATGGTGGAAACACCGGAACCAGAAGTAGTAGCCACTTCAGGTTCCGGCGTTCCCACAAATCATGACTTGGTGCTGGGGAGGTAGCAATACATTTTATAACGACACAAACTCTGGATACGGACCTAGGAGCCGTCTTCTTCACAGGTCAGATTCAAAACTCCCACGAAAGTAACGGACCCTATGCAAGACCAAGGCCCCAGGATGCAGTGCTGGTAGCAACAATAATGAAAAAGAACAGCATGGGCAAATAAGTGCAAGCTAAGGAAGAGTGGTCAGCAGATTCATCATTCCAGAGGGAAAGCCATGGCTGTACTTTCGTCAAAAATAGATCATAAGGTCATTTATTGCATGCCTTTTAGAAGGTACTGCCACATAAGAATGCAGTTTTTAAGATTATAGATACTGCTCATTTGGACATGATTTGGTTCATACGGTTCAAGTGACCGGGATTTGATCAAGTGTCCTTGAATCCAGCAGTTGAGCGCCTTAACCACTGCGCCACCGCGGCGGGGCTCAATCTGACATGTTACAAGTTCAGAGAATAGTATACAGCACGGTGCTAGAATGAAGTCAACGGTTCCAACAACAACTGTTAATCTCAATGTGCAGTGGCGTCGGCTGGAATACTAAGTGGCCAGGAAATTAGTATAAACAAGGTTTATGTGACACTTTAATGATCGCACCTGTCTAAAGTACTCGGCTAAGGATGTCATGAAAGCAGCTGCGTTAACCTGTCCCAGAGATGTGCCTCCAAATAATGCCAAACAAAAACAAACTCACGGTGACCGGCGAGTCCACCCTCTGGACGTTGCTCTCTTCGACAAGAATTTCCCGGGCTTTGGCGCACAGAGATTTGACTTCAGACTCCTTGATGATTTCGCACCTTCGCAGCTGTTCGATCTGGCGATCCAGATCACTGCCGTCGCCCATGCCTCCATCCTACAATCAAAACAAAACATAAAACAAGACCCTTACGCCAAGCGGTTTCGAAGCGCGAAAAATCTCGGTGTAACGTAGTACGCTAGTTGTCGGACATTGCGCCAAAGGAAGACCGTCCACACTGCTGCACTTAGCAACGTCAAACACTAGTGTCACATACAAAAAGAGCGGAGCAAAACATTCAGTGAGATGCTAAACAAATGAGCAAATTGGCGCGGAAGGTTTCTTTTAGCAACGCTTAACTCTCGCTGAATGGTTGACAAGCAAAAGGCGGCGTTAAGCAGGCATTACAGCCACATTCCAGATAGGCGCTGAAGGTACCAATGCTGAGTGCACATCAAGTAGAAGTGTAAGCAGTGGAACCAGACTTGCCATTTTGTTTGTGGTGTGAATGAAGTCAGCTTGCTGGATGAAAGAAATCACAAATACTTATTCAGGAATATCATCTCGCCGCCTCGGCCTCGGTGCTTCAACGCACCACGAAACAAGGGACGGAAGCGGCGGAAGTAATGCAAAAAAAAGATGGCACGTGATTGAATTCAGCCGTCTACAGCAAATGCGCAGTTTCGTAATTATGATAGACAGTAACCGAAGTGACTTTTACAGCTGCACATTCTCTTTAATCAACACAAAGCGCGTTCCTACGAACTTAGACAAAATATGTGACGTTTGTTTAACTTCTTACGAAGCACCCTTTATAAAGACGTTACAAGAGAGGGATGATGCTTGCCTGACAACCGTTGCTAACGCAAGGCAGTCCGCACGGAAGCTAGCCAACTCTCCCCTCGCCCAATACTCGCCGCATGAGGAGTGGGAGTTGTCCTGCGCTTGCGGCCGCGGCAAACATCTCCGGGAAAACCCTGCAGGAACGCCCATTCACGCTCTGATCTCCGCATCGGATACGCAAACGAACCCTTGCCTCATCGACAATAACACAACTCGCGGAGCTTTCGACGCCGGTTACTCGATGGTGGGACTCGGCGGGAGGTCGTGGTTCGACTGGCTCCACTGAGTGGTGGTGGCGGCGTCTTTTGTCCGAGCAGCTCTCTGCAACACGATCCCCCCGCGCTGTGTGGCTACTCGAAGGATAAACTATGGGCAACATACAGACCGTTGGCCCCAACGAGGCCCTCATAGTGTCCGGTGAGTAGGGTTTGTTTTCTCCGATGCGTTTGCACTGTCCGCTGCTTACCCGTCGTGTCCGCGCGCACGGAAACAGCCGCTCTGCCTAGGCCTACTCGTAAAATAAACAACGGATTTCGGTTTCGCTCTTGTTTTGTGTCTTTCTGTCAGCTGTTCTCTCTTGCGGGAGGCGTGATAGCGAAAGTGCTGCTTTCGCCAGACGCACCGGCCCGAACGTGAACGAGGCTGGCGCGAACGGACTGCTTGGCGCGCGCTCAACTAATCGCGCTAACGCGCTTTGGTTGGCCTGCGAACGGTAATTGACACGCGCTAATCTCGCGCCGTTTTGTGTGTGGCCAGCGCATGCTTATTTCTTTCTTTAGCGCGCTACGCAGAGAAGCATTGGCCGCACGGTGAGAAAGAGCGAAGGTCAAATAACGATGACGAAATTAGGGCGAAATCGTTGAAGCGAATTGACCCCGGGTTGCCTCTCAACCGGCTCCAGTACGCAGCAAAAGCGAATTTTCCTACCCTGTATGCAGGGAGTCAACATCGTTGGTCACAAAAACATGTTTTAGTTTCAGACCAGCTGTTGCGGAACTTTCCTCAAATTAACTACCGTCATTTAGCGGTGTACAGTTTTTGAGATGCCTTGGCGGCTGTAATCGCGCAGCTGAAAAAGTTGATCAACGCAAAAAAAAAAAAAAAAAGAGAGAAGAAAGTAATAACGCCTATGAAGGACGCGCGCGAGCGCGCACGCACAAGGTTATCAAGGGTGAGCCAAGCCGGCCGCACCTAGGCACGTGGACGTGTTTTTCTGTTGCGCTTTGTCGGTCTGCTAAACACGCATTGGCACGTACCGGCGGCCTGCAGTGTGCGCCGGATCGAAGGCGCGCAACCGTTGGAATGCGCAGCTTGAAAATACCTGATCTGAACGCACCTGGTTAATTCGAACCCGTTTTAACGCGGGTTGAATTGGTTTTATTTGGTCCCGCGAACGTCAAGGATATTAAAAAGGATCCCCTCAACTTTCATGCATTTCATGCTGAGGTGGCAGCATGGATGGCGGTCACATGAAGCGTACAATGTGGTTCGTTCCGTGCAGGAGTATTGTTAGCGAGTCTTTCTACTAACCTCCACTCCTTACCTCCATACCTTTCCTACCTGGTTTGGTGTCAGAAGTGAGGGCTGCTGCTCTGAGTAGTCTGACTGATGACGCAGAAACAATAGCTGCATCCATTCTGTTGTCAGGCCTCCTGCTTGCTTGGGAAGATAGGAGGAACTAATTAAAGACATAGCTGCAGAAACGAGAGCTGATCCTAAAAAAAAAGGGGGGGGGGGGGGGGGGGGGAGTGTTAGGAGTCGGACTGACTGCACCATCCTGTCTTATAGTGAGTTTTTCATTCCTTTCACCAGTTTTGACTTCGTGTCGCGTAATGACCACTTAGCTCAAGCTAAAACTTTGCTAGACAGTTCTCAGCATGCCTTGCTATTCTTATTTTGTGTATTTGTGAACAAGATGGAATAGCAAACATATCTTACCTCCAGGTTTATTAAATGACAGATCCTTGATAAAAGATATGTGCCATGCACACAGCAGGAGAAAACCTTTGCAGCAGTGTGCCTCATTAAGTTTGCATTTTTGTTAGTGAAACAACCTGACGAAGGAACTCTGCACAGTGCCACAATGATGATTTCTGAGCTTATCTTTGCCATGTCATGTGTTCATGTACCAAGCAGCTTCGTCGTACACGCCACGCAGTAGCTTTTCCTGATCGAGACATGATTAACTTCAAGAGGCCACCTGCTTCAAGGCATTCTCAGTTGTATTTTTTGTGAAGGAAGTCTGTGCATGGGATTATGAGCACGTTATGTAGGCATGGTGGTTCTTCTGGCCACAGATGCTGTGCCCTTTGTAAACAGCCAGATGCATTTTGTCGTGCTTGCCTCAAGTCTGGTAAACGGGCAGTGGTTCACTTGTGTACAACATGTTTGTATGCTGAATACTACCGAATTTTTAAGAAAAACCACTCAGCTTATTTTTATCTTTTAGTAGTTGGCCTCCGTGGTGCCCTGTGCATATTTTTTTTTTTTTACAAGTGCTTGTAGAAAGTTTGATGCGAGCTGTTTTGGTGGGAAAAAAAGAGTTTAAAGATTGTAGAGCATTTTATTTAGCCTTCTTCCACTCATCAACTTTCGTATAATACTTGAAGCAAGTTGCAGTTCTAAACCAGTCTTCTTATGAGTCAAAAAGGCTGGTACAGATACATACATTTTTAGGCCTCTTTACGAGGTGATTAGTACAAATGTTTATCTCTTTCCCCAAAACCAGGAGGTTGAAATAGCTTGAATGTAGGACGGTTCAATTTCTAGAGCTGCTCGCAGTGCCATTTTACTATTTGTGTGCACATTAGACATGCATACAGTTTTCATCATTTAAAGGATCAAGGACACCAAAGCTTAGGTGGAAAATAGTGCTGTATTTAGAATCTAACACTGTATCTGCTAGAATAGACCTTAAAAGGGGAAACAAATTCTAGAGAGCACTTTGGACCACTAAAGTGCGATGAGGCGAAAGCCATTATAGCGGTGGATCGTAGCCCTCCACTATGGCACCTCTGTTTCCCTCTCTTTCACTCCCACCTTCCTCCCTTCCTTTATGGTGAGGTACATGTGTCCACAGAGAATTGTGACAGATACTGCGCCTTTTCTATTCTGTGAATCAATTTCAAACACCGCTGATGCCTGCTGTACTAACGTCTCCTAGACATCTGGTTCTGCTTCTGTTTGCTGTGTGGTGCGGCGTTCGAGGAAGCGGCAAATGAAAGGCGCTGCACGGACGCCTGGATCGGACGCCCGGCGGGGTCAGCTTTGTATATGCATGAATCGCCTGGTGACATCATAACCTGTCGTGACAGTACATCGCGCACCCCTTGTCGAACACAACCAGCATTTTATTGAATGCATCAAAGTTCATCAGCATTCTATAATTCGTCTACAGGAAAGGAAAGGCGCAGTATCTGCCACTCGCAGAACCTCGCCATCATCCACACGGTAACCAAGGGGAATTATGAAGAGCGTTTCACGATCAGGGACGTGGCATATCTAGATGCATGTGTTTGCTTCCTAGAATTTTGATGTTTTGATTATGGTGCATTGTCGGGCTAAGGATATGGCGGGCTTATATTAAGCAGCCCGGTAACTTTAGACATGGACAAGTTTAAGTAAGTGGAGTTTTTTTCTTTTATTTTACGAAAGTTTTCTCATGCAATAAAGAAGAAAAACAATCAGAGGCGTGGTACAGTTGGTAAAGCGCTGGGCTGGGGGTCCAAGGGATGGAGGTTTGATTCCCGGTGGTGACAAGGCTTATTAATTTATTTTTAACTCTCGCTCTTGAAAGCGTGACACCTCTGCTGACAACCTTCTGTCGACAACGATGAGGCACCTTGAAAGAAAGCTGGAAGGTGCTGACAGAGCTGTGCTGCGGTTTTCACTCCCTCTTTTGTTCTCAAATTATTGGTGGCCAGTATACGAGATCAGTTGAATTGTTATGTTGCCCAAAACGCTTCAACAAGATTTCGCTGTGTGTTGTTAATTTGCTTGAATGAACTGAAGTCCTTAGTCCACCATTGGTAGAACGAGAGAAAGATGGCTACACTGTACGAAAGAGCACTGAACAAGGGTTGAGGGGAAGCTTTTGTTCACAATAATAATTGGTTCAAAGGAAGGGAAAGAAGCAGCATTTGTAACACTTGTTCTGTGGACACCTGAACCCCACTGTAAGGGAAGGGAGGAAGGTGGGAGTGAAAGTGGAAAGAGACAAAGAGGAGCCATAGTGGAGGGCTATGGAATAATTGCAACCATCTGGGGATCTTTAACGTGCGCTGACATCACACAGCACACGGACTCCTCTTAATTTCGTCTCCATCAAAACGCAGCCGCCGCCGGCCGAGATCAAAATCTGGTGCTCCGGCACTGTAGTCGGGCAGGAGTACCTTTGTTCACAAGCCAAGCCAAAGTTTCAACAAGGGTACTTGTTTTCGTCCCCTTGTCGAAACATTGCCTCGGTTTGGGAACTGAGGCTACTCCTCACCCCTTTTTCAGTGCTCTTTCATATTAGTCTATCATTGTAATTCTATTCCAATATGGGTCCACCTTGTCTGAGGAATATTCCCCCCAAAAAGGTGGACTAGTTAATATTTGTGACTAAACTGCTAGTATTATGATCAAAGACCATCTAGTCATTGTGACTTAATTTGAGCTAGCATCAGCTAACATCACCACAAGAAATTGCTGAACTGGTTGTGTAGATTGTTGAAACTTCTTCACTTTACATTTCTCTTTTATTAAAAGAACTGATGGGCACACGTTCGTCTCTCAAAAATAAATGTTATCACTCAGAAGTGAAGTGTCTGGCTGTGACTTTTTGTATTCTCACGAAGGTTCTGCCTGCATTTTTCTGGTCTGATGATTTTTCTGGTCTGACGTGACCAGTAAGGGATAAAATGGTATTGAACAGGGTGAGTTTTTCAATGTTTAAAGGTAATAATGTGATAAGGCCGTGTGCTGGAGGTGATATGCAAAGAACACAGGAAAAGCGAAGTTCAGAAGCAGCATTACTAAACTTCTGAGGGGTGAATTCTTCGAGTCTTCAAGGATTCCAGCTAGACAAATCATAACAATGCATGCTTTGGTACTTAGTTTGCTAGAAAGATAATGGGCACAGTCTTATCCACTGAGGTATTGTGTGCAAGATGACTCATAAGTAATCTCATACTTGAAAAGAAGACTGTGCAGCAAGTAACACAACACAACGGTACACATGTGGCGTTTGTGTGTTCACTATTGGATGCCGTTTTCTCCCGTTTCTTTAGTCTTGGGCTGATTTTATTTGAATTTTGCTCATCGGCTCAAGACTACCTTGATGTATTTGCTTTGTAGCATATGCATTTTTAGTTTTATTTTTTGGCTTTGATATGATATTTAGTACTTCTGAGTTCTCATGATGGTTTCGTACATGACAATAGAGATGTTTATAAAATTTGTTGGTTTCTTTATCTCAGGTGGTTGCTGTGGAAATGCTGGCAAAAAGATGGTAGTAGGTGGCTGGGCCTGGGCATGGTGGCTGGTCACAGATGTGCAACGGTGGGTAACAAAGCACATAAGTTTTTTTTTTTTTTTTTTCTCCCCCTTTTGGAATATACCTGCATGCACTCTTCTATGTTAGAACACAAACTCATGTTTATCTTTGGCATTCCTCTAATATTTATGTTCAGGGAAAATAGTTTTGAGGGCAGCTGTGCAGGTTATAAGTTTTCTACTTCAAGTTTAACATGTAACATTTACCATCTTCTCCTAGGTGTACAAATGGAACTCTGCTCTAAGCATGGGCCTGTCGCATTTTCCTGGAAGGGCATAGGAATCAGACAAGGAAGTTCTTCTCAGGAACACAGACCAGCATGTGACAGTAATAATACTGGGCTGTTTTTTAATGCTCTAGGCATTATTTAATGAGGATCCACAGACACTGGGAAGATTGGCGACATTTTGCCGCGATTTTTCTGCTTGTACCTGAGAAGGCTGCTGCTTTCTTTCCCAGGCTGTCTCTAGAAGTGATGACTCTGACACCCCGTTGTGAGCACGTGGAGACATCCCAGGGTGTTCCACTTACTGTGACCGGGGTGGCGCAGTGCAAGGTGATGACGGAGAAAGAGTTCCTCTCAACAGCTGCCGAGCAGTTCCTGGGCAAGGAGGTGGAACACATAAAAGCAGTCATTCTGCAGACACTCGAAGGGCACCTGCGTGCAATTTTGGGTGAGTTCTGCTTTCCATACGAATCCTTGTCTTGTGTCCAAAAGGAAGGGCCAAGAAAGCTCAGGTAGTATCCGAATTAGCAAGCTCTTGAGTCACAACCACTATAGCATTACATAGGCATTGGCTGTGGCACCACAGTGGCAGTTTGAATTGCCCAGATTTCTGAATTAATGGCGGCCGTTGCGCGGCTCATAGCAGGTTCAGTTTCATGCATATTTAGGCTTTGCATATTTAATAGGTTCTGTCTTGTCTTAACATTCTATGGCAACACAGCCTAACGCAGCCTTCTGACTAGACCGCCCTATTGGATCTTTCACGAGTCCTTTCCCCGGCCACGTGCCAGGTTCCAAACTGCCTTGGCGTGGTGGAACATAGTTCTGATTACTAATGGCAAAACAGATTTATGTTCGAATTAACGGGCTTTTTTATACATAAACTGCTATAGAGCTTGGCCACACAAACTTATACAGTTAGAATTATCCAAAAATGATTGAAGTTCAAAATGTTGATTTTTCACTGTATCGCTGGCTGTTTTAAATAATAGAGGCACGCTCTGTTCGAAGCATGCCATTTAGATTAAGAGCAGAAATACCTTCAAAACGATCAACTGAAGTTGAAAAAATATATTATTGTGCGCCTGAACAGGTATTATAGGTTGCAATGCTGTCTTGCTATCGAAGGCCAGTTACGTGCAATTGTGATGGGCCTGTCTCTGAACTGCCTTTTATTTTTTGGACTTGCAGGTGTGCCATCATGGGTGAAAAAAAAAAAATAAAAAGCTACACCACATATTTAATGTTACAAGCATAGCGACATACTATTTACTGTGTACTGTGCAGGCACACTCACAGTGGAAGAAGTCTATCGGGACAGGGACCAGTTTGCTTCACTGGTGCGAGAAGTCGCAGCACCAGATATTGGCCGCATGGGCATCGAGATCCTCAGCTTCACCATCAAGGATGTCTTCGACCGGGTCGAGTACCTCACCTCACTGGGGCGCGCCCGCACCGCAGCTGTCAAACGAGACGCCGACATTGGCGTCGCCCAGGCCGAGAGGGACGCTGGCATCAGGGTGTGTGTCACTTTTCAGTGTTAACATGGCTGTGGTGCATATGGAGGCCTCTGATAGCCTACAGACACATTGCTTTTAATGGACAGAAGGACTAGCATCCCCAAGCACTTGTAATATCTTTAATCAAAAGTGTGATTTTGATATAATTAAATTTAAAATAATTAAATTGAATTAATTCTTGAGGTTAACTTGAAATAACGAAAAAGAGAAGCGCCTTGACTGAGTTTTGAACTGATGCAGTCAATACAAGCAGAGTGCAGTTATATTTGCTGCCGTATGCATATGAAGCGCACTGGTGAAAGCTGAGTTTTCAGGCTATCAGTGTTTTTCCACATCTTTCAGCATTGCGCTTGATATAAAATCCTGGGTACTTATCACGCTCCGCAGCCATACTGCCAAGCACTAATATCGATTTTTTTTTTCTTAAAGGGAAGCTGGAACGTATGTCGCAAAAAAATTAGTTCTGTGCTGCATTTCATAGTTTTTGTCCCCCTGAACAAGACTATCATGAATGCAAACAGCAGTTTTTACAAGAGAACGAGCACCAGCGGGTCCGCCCTCCAAGCAAACGCTGCGGTTGTCCATAATTGGCCGGGCCCATCATGACGTCATTTGGTATACCAGGCCAGCGCCAGCGTTGTTGCTGCGTGCGCGTTGCTTCAGCTGGCTTGGCAGCTCGATTTAAAATGTTATTGATTATTCGAACAATGTAAAACACCCTGGGCACTTACCGTACGTTTTCGAGCAACCTGCTGTTCCAAAAAAAACAGCGCTGTGAAAGATTTTGTCGATTACGTCGACAGTGAAAGCAAAGTTAGCACATTTGTGTGAGAAGAGCTGGCCCATTATAACAACTGCCCATTACACACTAAAGCTCGTTTCAGTAGCAACAGCAAAAGGAATAGGCATTGTATATATGATGCAGTACTAGTTCACAGCGCATTTATACAAATTTCGAGTATCGCCCAGCGGCGTAGCGACAAATGCACATGTACTGCAGCTGCAGCCCGTCCTGTCTTTGGAATTTAATTGGCGTGGTGCACTGTTCAACTCAACACCAAAAATTGTCCGGCTTCAACCGCATTGTGAAATCAGACAGGTTCGCAGCACCTGCAGCGCCAGATGAAGCGAGTTTAACGGAACGGCGCCGGCAGCGAGCGCGCCGGACGGGCACACTGGCCGAGCACACTCCCTGGTCGTCGCTAGGTCTATATTATTTTGCATCGGCACAACAGCAGACACCGCTTAGAGATTGAGCAGTGCTGTAGTAAACGGGCTACTCATAGAACTGCCTACTGTATATCACTTTCTCTCACAATGAAATGAAGATATCATTAATTACGGCGCCGCCTTAGCAGAGGAGGTAATGTATATAAGATGATCTGATGAACCACGACGCACAGTGGCGACTGCCTCTACACAGCTGTGAAGAGAAATTTGCTTGTATCACAGTTATCACTCTTACCAGCATCTTGGTACGGGTCAGCGGTCCTCAATAGGGGTTAATTTTTGACATTCCGTTATCCGTGGGCTCATTATTTAAGATAACGATAAATTTGAGCACACTTTCTTGACGCTAGCGCAAGGCATCCACGGACAGCTTGCGGAAGGCGCGGCATGTGGAGACAGTGCTGCCTTCAAACGATACTTGAGCGCACTGTTGCTGTGCAAGCAGCATGGCATTACAGTCACTGCATTATAAATGACTATTGCAAATGCAGCTTCGGTCCACCGATCATGCATTTCGTTTGCTGTACCTAATAGGTAATTGTTGACGTAGTCGAGAATGGCAGCGAGCTGTGCAACAAGTGAGCCGCGAATAGCGTTTTAAGTTCGGTATCTTCGGTTAAGCATAACGACGGTGAAGCCAGCTGTGCAACAACGGTATTAACCTATTTAGGTGTGGGAACAATGAGAAAACGGTGGATCTAATTGGGGTCCTAAGTGGCCACAATCGCTGCCAAGATTTGATGATCGTCATCAGGGCAAAACACAGCTAATTTCAAAGGCAAGAAATTTTTCTTTTTCATGACAGAGACCCAATGCGCTGAAAGTCGCTTATCCTCTGAAAAATTATAAAACGCCATGCCGCCTGAACAATTGATATTCGCACAACGAAAAGCCGTGCTGATAGCCACTAGTCGCTTCTTGCATTAACAAGAATGTTTGTTTTTAATGACACGAGGAAAATATTTTTCGAATTTCGAACGGCGTTTATTTTACCACTGAGCAAAAGAGGCTCACAGTCGAAGGGCTCGGCAAGTCACTCCGCGACAGCTGCGTATCTGCTGGTTGACCTCATGTCGATCACTAAAGCGTGGGATGGAGCGAAGCAAGCGTGCAAAATGCACGGCCGGCCTGCATTCCGCGATTGACGTCACATCTGCCTGTTCCCCAGTTTATACGCTCCGCCCCCGCTGCTCCCAGCAGCAAACAGGGCGTGCCCATGGCACGTTTCCAACAAGTGATTTCGTCTTTTTTTATAGACTAATTACAGAAAAAATTGACACACATGATTAATAAAGCCCCTTCTTTCCAACCACCAAATTTTATGCCAATTGAAAACCGTGTCAGCTTCCCTTTAACGGGGATGCTAGACTGAGATTACAGTTTTCATCATAAAAACAGATTTTTAAATTTTTGTTTTTGGTTATGCTTGTATTAAAGAAATTTATTTTTCGTTGTTATCTGTACAGTAGAAAAATTAATTTTTTTGCGATATGGGGTGCACTCATCACCGAAAGCGCCTGTGAACACTGATTTCAAGATGCAGCCGCATTGCGAGCAATAAACTTAACGCAGAGTGTATCCCCTAAGTTAGAATGCTTGTTTTGTGCACTCTCTAGCCAAAAAGGACCTGCTATCAAGAGTACAACAAACAGCTAAAAAGGAAAAACAGAAATACAAGGCAGATTTTAGGCCGTGACAACAGCGGATTGGCTGGTAAAGCGAAATAGAAGCTTGGATCTACTAAAATGCAGCACGTAACTTTCGAACGCTGTTTTCGCACCACTGGAAGCCTGGCTATAAAGTTTTGGCCAAGCTGGTAATAGAATATGGAGCCCAGGCGAAGGGGGCACGCCCACCAAGTAACCAAGGAAAGGATTTCACGAGCACAGTCAGAGTGCTGGACCGCTGTAAAGCTGAAACAAAAGAGGCAACTCGAAGCAATCGTTACAGAGCCTTGTCGCATTAAAAATGATGGCCGAATGTATGCACCAGGCCACTTTGATTTTTAGGCCCTAAATGTAAATAGCATGTTCCAAAATCTTTGAATTCATTTTTCTCAGTTTGAACTTGCAAGAGTACTTGCAAGGTTAGGAAAACTACCATTTCCAAACTCTTTTGTCAAAGATTGGTTTCAAGGTGGTTTCTGGGTGAATATTTTGTTCCCGTAATCTCAAAGAACCCGCAATAGGCCTTATCCCGCACAGTGAACTACATAGAAGTTAACTAAGCAGAAACGGTTAGTGCACGTTCATGATTTTTGAAATGATAGTTTTCTTAAGCTATCATACCTAATTACTCAGTATGACAGCCAAAGCCTTTTTTTGTTTGCGCTAAGGTGATGAAACTTAGTAAATAAGGGGAAGGTAAACCATCTCTGAAAATTTCACCGAAATTGGAACAACAGTTCAAAAGTTGACCCTTTAGCCCCACATATTTTTTTCCCTGTAGTACTTTCTATTTGCATATTTCAGTTTGAACTGTGGCTCAGGCTAAAAGTGAAGCTGGTGTGTTTGCACCATTTCTTATGCAACTTTTCATATCTCTTCCTTCAATACGAAATTTTTTGATGCCCCTCTGTTGCAGGAGGCAGAATGTGAGAAGTCTGCCATGGATGTCAAATATGGTGCCAACACCAAAATTGAGGACTCCCACCGGATGTACCAACTACAGAAGGCCAACTTTGACGGCGAGGTCAATGCTCGGGTAAGCAAATTTAACGACACACTTTGCTGCCTATTAGCTTTTTGGATTATATGCTTTTAAACTGAGCAACTTCAAAGCTTTTACAAGGACGTTGGGCAGTCTGCACCATGACGAGATAAACAGGATCAGCAAAGGGCACGTCACATGCCCAGGATGTCCCCCAAACAAACAAGGCCCTGCCTGTTATTCTGGGGCCATAATTATGCAAAAGTTCTATGCAGGGGGAGCCACAGACTGGCGGCAAACAAGCTGTGGCTACCTTTACAAAGGAAGCCCACTGACCTTCAATTAGCCCAGTGATGCTATGTCGATCAGCTGCACCCACCTTATCTTTAAATCTCCATCTTTTGATCTGGTCATCTGCCTTCTCGGTTGCTAATGGGTGTAAAATGCAGCTGACTTGTATGAATACAGCTTCTTGTGGCCACAGATTTCATAATAGACCCCTTCTATAGTAAAGTCACTGGGACAGGCAATCTTTACTATATCAATTGTTGGTGTTGATGTGGACCAGGAGATGCTTCCTGGTAATTAAATGGCTGCGTTCTAAAGACGTCTTACCGGTTTATAAAAAACTCTCCAAAGTACCTTCTCTTGTATTCTTTTTTGCAATTTTTTTTTCTGTTATGAGATTTTATGTTCACATCTTGTGGATGCTGCTTTAGCATGAATACAATATGACTATGAAAACAATGCGAGCTTGATCTCATGTAAAAAGCAAAATGTTGCATGAACACGGTGCGATCTTCCACTGATTGTGTCATTTAGGGGGCATTAGTAGAGAAATGCACGTGAGTCAAGCATGGCAAAACTGCACATGCCACGCCTCCACATTTTTCTACCACTGTCTCATTCTCTGCCCTGTGCTGGGAACTTTCAGTAGTTTCTTATTCAGCTTAAATCAGCTTAAAAGCTAATTAGTATTTACTAATTAACCTCAGTGAACAGAAAAATACTGCAGATTAGCATAGGTGACTCTGAGCAGTTCTGAATTGGTTTCACTGGGCTCGCACTCACAGTATTCTTTAAAACCTTAGCTACATTTAGCTGGGACATACGGAATGTGTATATGTAATATATATATATATATATATATTTTTTTTTTTTTTGCTTCTAGGTTGTGCGCGTGCGGTGATGTCATTTTTAGGGAAGTCGTCGCTGTGCCCAGATGCATTTTACTATAACCGATTGTTGCAAACATGTCTTAGTAAAGGAAGAAAATTGTAAAATTGTCTATGGAAGATGAACTGGGACTTGTTTCATTTTACTACATCAGTTTACTGTGGTAGGGTTCTACTGTATTGTAGAATTTTTTTCTTTGTAAATGGTGTTAGTGTCCTTCCATGCCATGATGGAGTGATCAGTCACTTTTGCCAACTTGCGCTCTGGAATGTATACAGATGCAAGCACACCCACATAGGATGAATAGATTTTCTTCAGTCATTTTTTTCTTCTCCTTCAAAGGGCCAAACTTTTTTTGGTATTGTTGAATTGCTTTTGCGGACTGCTCTACTGTTTCCCAATTTATGAGGAAGATTCACAACCCGAAATTATTTCAAAGCTGACACTTGATTGTTGAAACATTGGAAACTAAGCGCTGCATGTATGGTTGCAGCTGATAGGTCTAATTATTTTTGTTGGCTAGCTCTGCTAGAATGTGTTTGCATATACACTTATTGTTTCGTTGTTCTGTCGCCTACTTACAGAAAGCAGAAGCCCAATTAGCATATGAGCTCCAGGCTGCCAAAATGAAGCAGAAGATCAGGAATGAGGAGATTGAGATCGATGTCGTGGAGCGGCGCAAGCAGATTTCTGTTGAAGAGAAGGAGATCCTGCGTCGAGAAAAGGAGCTCACAGCCACTATCCGGCTGCCGGCCGAGGCAGAGGCCTACCGCGTGGAGATGATAGCCCAAGGAAAGAGGTGTGGCATTCGCTCTTCGTCCTGTTCTCATGAACACCCGGGGCTTCTGTCTGTTCTGTTCACGTCATACACTAAAGTTCATCTTTTTTATTATGACTGTAGTTAGCTCAAGAAGCTGAAGAGGCACTTCTGTGGAAGTGATCAGTACTCTCATACTTATTTTTAGCCGTTCACGCCACTCTTGGAGTTTTAATTGCAAAATTTCTTGAAAGCTTACTGAACCATGGCAAGGGGATAATAGCCCGTGCCTTGACCAGCTGTGCTTTCATCCCGTCTACGAATTTGTTAGACCTGGTGTTGTTTCAATGTGGATGCGATGAGCTATAATAAGCCACCCACTGTGGAGTGCCAAAGCATATCGTTCATCTGATCCTTCACTGGTTGCACAGCATAGATGTTGATACTGGCAGGTATTGACACTGATCATGATGTCATCTGCAAGTGTCATTGGAGTTGTATCTGTACTGAATGAAAGCTTTTCTTGCCATTGAAAGGGAGGCTACAGGCAATTAACATCCATGAGTGTGTCCTTCCTCCAAATTCTTCAGCCCCGTGATGTCCTCTTTAGCACTATCTGTGGTACTTTGTCTCAATCACTGATGTAGCTGACTCCACCAATAGAAACTTCTTTTAACAAGCCGTGCCTGGCAGATTGTATTCTTGCTTGACTTTCTAATGTCGAAAGCAGGGTTGTAAATGTGCCTTAATGAATTTCAACACTATGTACCTTGTTAGGAAAAGGGGTACGTAACTGCAACTGGGGATTACCAGCTGTTTCAAGAAATTGGGGGATTCCCCACTAATTTTGAAGATTTAAAAAAGGTGTCTTTTACTATATAGAAATGCAAGTGTAGGCTGGCATCACAAATCAGATAATTTTTGTTAACTATGCAGCTAGTAAATTAAGTTGTGATCGTTTAAACTATTACAGACAAGTCTCTATAGTTGCAGTTAGGTTTGTAGCTGGGTATTAGTAATAGTCGTATCAGTTTTTAGAATTTTGAATGTCTTTCAGATCTTTTGCTGCTGCTTTCAGGATAAGCCATTACTAAAGGTGAGAAAACAGGAAGCCCATGCAGAAAACTACTTACGTACAGGCCATTCTAAATTTACACTCTTGCATAAACTGCTGGACTATTCGGGCTCGAACACCGACTGCAAGGTAACTTGTGATGGTCTACGTTTTTCAGTAATGTAATGCAACGTCTGAACTTGCCTACATTTTTCGGAATTGGCGAAAAATTGCAGGGCCGGCTTGCACGATAAAGTCCGAGCTAAGTCCATAGAAAGACCAAGCTTATTTAAGACGGCTCGTGTTCCGAACGTCGAACGCTTCGGGTTCATGTTCACCAGAGTGGCTTCCCAGAACAGCCTCAGCAACCACTTGGGGCATTTTTCCTCGTAACACAATCTTAAGCCGCAAAAAGCAATGGCACGGATTTTACACAACGCAAAATTGACGGAATGTGTACATCTTACAGCAGGGACAGTGCCAGCGCATCCCTGTATTTCTCTAATTTCTCTACTTAGACACCTGGCATCCTTGTGTCTTAACCAAGACAGCACTGGAGACGTAATCATACAAGCGACTTATTCAAGTCAGGACTGAAGCCCAGTCTTGACTCCAGTCTTAAGCGGCCATGCTAGTGGCCTATTCTTTAGACTCCAGTTAAGTCTGGACTTAGCTAAGACAGTCTTAAGATTGTTTTGTGCAAGCGGGCCCAGTTGTCTGTGGCGTAACTTTTCGTTGTGGCGAGCAGATCAGCCAATTTGACAGGCTGCGCCATCTGGCAAACTTCGAAGCAACCAATATCTTGCATTGGCACGATCGGCCTCGCACTTCGCCAGATGGCACAGTCTGTCGATCAGCTGATCTGTTTGCAAGTTCCGCCGTAGACGACTGCAGTTTTTTGATGATTTAGAAAAATGCAGGCAAGTTCAGGTGTTATATTAGATTATTAAAAAACAACCATCACAGGTTACCAAGTCTGCATTTGAACCCGAGTAATCCAGCAGTTTGTGCAGGGGAACTTTTCTAACTCGGGCAGATAAATACGGAATACCCAGCATATATTTTACAAAGGCACTCCCGGAAAATATTGTACTCTGTTTGTTGTTGAAAACAGGGATGTTGAAATACCACTGTATATCCATTATTGAAGCTTTAGGTTAAAAGGGATGAAGCCTGCACACAAAAATTAGGCTAATTCTTTGTTTGTTCAAATCTGCATTGGCATGTACCCTGTGACTGCAGGACACAGACTGTGGATGTGGCGAGGGCAGAAGCAGAGCGCATTAAGATGATTGGTGCTGCAGAAGGTTATGCCATTGAAGCCGTGGGCAAGGCCGATGCTGAGCGAATGCGCATGAAGGCAGCTGCCTACAAGCAGTTTGGAGATGCTGCCATTCTCAGTCTGGTGCTTGACACCTTACCAAAGGTGAGCCATTTGAGCGTTCGTGCTCCTCCCATTTCTAAATAACATGTCTTGGAGTGCAAACCAAAAGCTCTTTGACGCGCTGGGTCGCAGCTTTATTCTGTAGTACTAATATGATTTGTGGGGCTAGTTTGTTTGTGCTCGTATACTTATATAAGCGCAACAAAGATGACAGAATGGACAGGAAGGACTGGACGGGGTGCTCTTGTCTGTTGGGTCGCCTTTCCTGCGCTTATATAAGTATACTTTCATTTTGTAGTTTATTTGTTGCTCTATATTTGTGTTTATGCGCAATATGTTGCCCATAAAGAGCACAAACAGTGATGGGACGCTACCATCCTAATTTTGTCTCGAACTCTAGCTACATGTGAAGGAATTGTGTTTTTATTTTACTGTTCATTACCCAGTTGTGATGCCTTTTTATCATTCTCATTTTTGGGCGGTTCTTGAAATTAATCGAATAACTTACATTGCAAGAACAAAATAGAATATTCTAATACCTCTGTCACACGAGCAGATTTAATGTCATTCGGTTTCTTTCGGTGCTACACGGTAAAATATAATGTCATTCGCAAATGGTAGCAATTACGATCAGCTACAAAAAATGCTGCACGGAGCATCAGTGCGCATAAAAGGCGTTTGAAATCACTATGTAACATTTTAAAGCTGATCAAAACATTTCTGTACGATAATTCAAGCGAAAAACATTACTTTTGGCTGTGCTGTAGCACTTTAGCCATAAAAATCCAAGCCAAGTATCGAGTCACCCAGAAATCCGAAATATGTAAACAAACAATATGGCTGAACACAGCGGAGCGCAGATACACAGTGCGGAGACGCACGGAGGACACGTAGAGCATGCAATTGGCGTCCAAACTGTGAGGCGCTCAGTCAAAACTTTAAATAGTTCCGAGATAAACATACGGGGAGATGCGGTTACCAAGGAACAGAGCCCAAAATGATCGTGAGTCGCTGCCATTACTGGACCACTGCTGTGACCGAGAGTAATGCCGTTCCGCGAGAGTCTGCAGTGCTAATAATTTTACACCTAAATTAACAGGTTTTAAAACAAAACTTTAGAAATATAATTTTTAAATTTCAATGTGGCAGAATATGTTGTTGCGTTACTTGTTTCTGCTGCGTATCTGGCGTCAAGAGTACACATTCGGTTCGCGATCGAATGCGAATGAGTTCCCCAAACTCATTCGATGAAGAATGTCATTCGAACCTAATGACATTAAATTTTCTCGTGTAGCATGGGAATAATGACATTAGATTCTAATGTCATTCGATACGAATGACATTAAATTTGCTCGTGTGACAGGGGTATAAGACTGCTTGTATACCTACATCAAATCTTTTTCGTGTAAGCTAGAATTCAGCTATTTAGTAGCCTTCAGTGGAGAAAAGATAATTAAAAGAGACCTAGTACTGTCAAAGTTGCTTAGCTCTATGCTTTCTAAAATCCAAGAACACTACTGCTGATTTAGCATGGTTTAGCTAAATGCGGATCAGGTGCGCTAGCACTTCGGTTTTCGCTTCAGTTTCGGGTCGCACACTCTCAGTAGCAAATGCAATGTACTTTCGATGTAACGAATGTTGAGATTACAAATTAAATTCTTGCATAATATTAAGAAACAAATTATTTGTATTTTATAAATAAAATACAGCTTGTCATGAAACAGATATAGAAACGCATATATTGAACTCCCACGCTGAGCAGTGCTCGCACGGATGGCATTTGCCAGCAGCCCGCAGAAGTTACAGGGGCATGGATGGTTAACCCGGTGGGCAGCGTGAGTCTGTGCCTTCTGCGGCAGTTTACAGCAAAATGGAAAGAGACGTGGGGATGGTTGTAGTCTTGTAGTCATGATGTGTTCACATCAGCTGTCAAGGAGATGGTGAAAACAGCTGAAGCTTTCGCATGGACGGATAGTTTTCCACACCACACAGCTGTGATGTGAAAAAGCCACTCTAGTGGACACTTGGCCTGCCCTTCGAAAGTATTGTGCGAAGAAGCCGAACTATCTGGCGCTAGGTTTCCTGCGGTTTTCGGAATCGTTGTGCATGTCTTCATAAATGTCGCTAAAACTTACGGAAAGGTTTCTCTTCCTTGTTCTCTTGTAAGGATCGGCTGAGCTTCCATTTCTTCAGTAATGAAATTGTGCTGCTTTTGCGTACATTTCTTACGAAATTTTTTACTACGTATATTGGCTGCATTGAACTTATTTGCTTTCTTTACTTGTTCGCTAAGTGAGGTTTGACTGTACTGCGTGTTGTGCAATCGTACGTATCCGGTAGAATGCTTGTCCATCCTCAGAGCTCAAAATCTGCACAGAAGTGGTATTTGGTCACCCAGTATTGTATTACAGTTAAACCTGGTTATAACAAAATTTTAAAACTTCCACAATCTTTCATTACATCCAGGTTTTCGTTATATGCAGTTTTCGTCGGAAGACTCAAAAGTACAATGCAGAACAAAAACCGTACAAGAAGTGATTGTAATGGAAACCACCTTGAAAGCTTTTACAGTAAATCTGAACTTTTCGAGGTCGAGGTTATAAAAGTGGTGAAGCGCGGCGTGGGGAAAGGCAGGTGGAGGAGGAATCAGCTTGGGCGGGTGGCCTACGTCATTACGCATGTTCCCGCTTGTCCACCATCGTTGCTCCTGCTTCCGACGCCATCCGGGAGGCCACAAGCAACCGCGTGGCAGCGATGGACGCACGCTGCTCACCCCGTGTCTTTCTTTGTTCTGTTATTCTTCACTGCTTTTAAGCATCAACTAGTGTGGTACCACATTTCAAAAGCGAAAATTGCGGATACTGCTGCGTTTGGCACATAGATGTGCCGTCGGTGTTGAAACACGGCGCATTTTGTCAACTGTGGTCGCTTGCTGCTATGGTAGATGTTCCCCTCACGTTAATATGCATTTTCTTTTTTTCGTCATGAAACTTGCGGGGTTCTGCCAAATTTCCAGTAATTCAGCGCTAGCCAAGACAGTCGCCGCCGCGAGTTCGTTATATCAAGGTCCACCGCCGCACTATGGTTGTTGCACGGAGTTTTCAAATACATGCACTTCGATGGGGGCAATGTTAGGGGATCGAAAGGGTTTGTAATATCGAGGAATTCGCTACATAGAGGCTCGCTATATATAAATTTAACTGTGTACCAAATTGGTATGCATACACTTGCTTGATTCAATCAGAAGCCGAACGTTCATATGATTTGTGGCGACAACGAAACGAACCAAGCTGCTGCTGTTCAAGCAATGGTGCTGTTGGTCTCATCTTGTTTGCTGCAACACTGCCGTAGAGATTTGGTGAAGAACGGTAGGCAGGCGCAGTTGTTTTGCGGAAGGTTTGAAGAGCTTTATCAGCTGCTTTTTCTGTAATGATTAGCAAAACTTAGCTTGGCCAAAATTGCACTAAATATGAAGGGTTTGTGTTTTGCAACATAAATCTTTTTGAGCTTGGAATGCGATGAGATGGCGCCACTAGATATCAGCACGCAGTACCTAGTCTAAACCTGCCCCATTATGCGAAAGATCACACGAGACACGGATATGAAGCCCAGTTTCAAACAAACCATGCGAACGTGCCTGCATGGCCTGGGAGTATCATGTCTGAATTGGGATTCAAGAATCACATGGCTTTGATTCGCATCTCAAAAGTGCTGCCCATGTTGGCAGCTTGGCCACATCATTTGGTTTCGTGACATCATGCAAGCCGCTAACCAACAAGTGTCCAGCCATGTATGTCACTTGCAGACTAGCGCCTGTCAGGGGCATGCTCGCGAGTCGGGCCAGACAGGCAGACTTCGGTGAAACATTGGCACTAACTTCAACGATTTTAAATAGTATAGGGTTCGCCAGGTTCATGCTAATTGGTCATAAAATAGGTGTCATTACATAAATGGTGGCTGCACAGTGTCAGCATCCAGATTAAGGAAGTGCTGCTCCCTAATTACCGTACGTATGCAGTATCCGAGTGTTGACATGCACTTTAGTGAGACAAGTCAGTGTCGGGGAATGTTATTCATATATTTTACTTACCTCACCCATGCTTTGGCTTCCGAGTTGGTTAAGCCCCCCGATCATGCTGTGTTCCCATGCTCAAACTTCTCTTCCGAGATTCGGAGAAACTGTCCGTTCTTTGCAGCCGTACAGCTGCATTGACGTTTTTGATGTTGTCTTGTTAGTAGTATGCCTCGGGGCAACAGAGTGAGCAAACAGTGGCTGTGTGCAAGATATCTCTTGTGCTTATATCATGCCGTCCTCATTCCATTGGTTTCGTCTTTCACTGTGCATCTGCAGATTGCTGCTGAGGTGTCTGCTCCACTGGCCAAGACTGACGAGATCGTGATGATCAGCGGAGAAGACCGCACCACAGCCGAAGTCACCAAGTTGGTCAGCCAGATACCCCCCACCGTCCAAGCACTCACCGGCATAGACCTCACCAAGGCATGTGACCCGACATAGTTTGCTTGCATCAGTGCAATGATGTAGTTTGTCGCTGTTATCCATGTGCAAAGTCACCTTCGCTTTCCTCCAATCCTTAGGGGAGACGCCTAGCAGAGTATGAGGGAGTAATTACTCCTTCATATTCTGCTGGGCATAATTACTCATTAGTAATTAGTATCCCCTTCAAGCACAGCCTTACGACTACTACAAAGGAAAGCCACAGAGTAGGTGTATGTGAATATACTTTAGAAAAGTTTGATACTGTTGACATTGAGGGAGTTGGCAGGCTAGTTGGTTTTTATGTGGTGATGAAACAGCACATGGGATGGGACATAAGGTTTTGATTGTTTTGATCATTGTTTCCTGTCCCTTGCTCTGTTAAATCACCATGATTGAAGTATGATTCATTTTACACTGCACCCTGGTCGCAGTGGCCACTTTTTTGATGAGGCGGAATGTGAAGCGCCCGTATGCTATGCGACTTCGGTGCACATTAAAGAACCCCAAGTGGTCGAATACTCCGGAGGCCTCCACTACACTGTCTCTTCTAGCCAGTTTCTCCTAAACCTCACAAGCCAACTAAGCCAATCATTTCATGTTGCAGTTTTCACTCTTTAAACTATATTCAAACTTCCTAAGCATTCAGAAATTGTGAATTTTCACTCTGTCTGAATTCATGGCAAAACATTGCGACATTTTCAAGTGAAGTGGCAGTATCTTGCCCATGCCAAATGAGTGAACTTGTGGCGTGTACAGCAGCGGCAAGGCTTCTGGAAGTGGTGAACATGCTGCCCACACACTCTGCTGTGGTGTTTTCGCGGTGACTGCTTTGGTAGTTCTAGGTTGTCCTTATTAGGTTGTCTTTAAGAAAATTGAAAAATTGCGTATTGACAGAAGGTGAGGAAAAAAGCTTGCGACGGAAACATTGCGCTTGAAGCCAGCTTGCACTGCTTTGCACACAGCACGGCCTGTGTACTTGGGCGTGACTCATCACATCGTCATGGATGTTGCATTTGAGGCGGCATTCCGCAATTAGCGCTTTGTCTCCAGGCATCGCAAGAGAGCGTAGAAGGGACTGCCTCACTTGCACCGGAGCACAGGTTGCTGCTCTTATATGTTTCCCATGCTGTCTTGTTGCATTTTGTTATGGTAATTGACTGCCAACATCATGCTTCCAGTAAGGAGGTGCCTATCCACCTCTGAATGCTTCATGGCAGCATCACACTGCGACAACCTGTGTCGGTAGTGTTTTTGTTCTTCACTCTTACTGTATTCTTGTCTCAACTTGCAGATGATGTCAAAGATCCCTGGAGTGGCAAAGTAACCCCCCCTCCCCCCTTTTGGAAGAGAGACAGTGGCAAGAAGTGTAGGGTACCAGGATGGAAGCGGAAGCATGGAGGTCCTGCTGTAGCATTGAGTGTTGCGATGTACATGTGTGTGTGAACGCACTGTACGTATGTGTGTGCTTGCAGTGTTGCTTTGTTTGCTTTGCCTCCTCGAGGCAGCAGCAACCCAGCTAGTCGGGAGCATTCCCTGTTTGGCTTGACCAGACTCACAGGCAGGGAAATCGGGGAAAGGGGAGACTCGGTGCACTTTTTATGCAGCAAGCTATTTTGGATAGTAGAAGAGTGCGAGGAAAAAAAATGCTGTCGTGCACCTGCAGGCGGAAGTAAGTCGTCTGGAGCTGGAGCAAACCAGAATGAAAAACCGTCTAGTGCCTCCGAACATCGTCTTTTTTTGATTGGACAGACACCGGGTAGTGCGACTGCAGCAGGGCTATCAGTGCATTTTTGCCGAATCAGAAATGCCACTTGGACACTGATTGGACTTGCAGTTACGTTAAAGCTCAGTCTAGTACCGCTTGTTTGTTTTGCTTCTTTTTTATACTGCCACTTGTTTGTGCAATGGATTTCAGACTGTCTGGAGGGTTTTTGTTTTATTCGACTTTCTTTTATGTAATGATAGCAGCGTTGTCTACCTTGTCAGCCTTGTCACACTTGTTCTTGCCAGTCAGCTTCTGCAGTCACTGTTTCTTTTCTTTTTTCTTTTTGGCGAAATTAGAGCAGTGTGTCCTCTGTCCTTGTTGCTAAAGGTGTGTGCGATTACGAGACCCTTTTTGTGTTCAAGCTTGAAGAACTGTTGACCTCAGCTGCAGTCGCACTACTTTCTAGCGCTAGACGACCCCTTTGTGCCCATTTCATGTATGAACTGTATGCAACTGTGAGAACAAAGATGTTCCTTTCAGAGTAACTGATGCCAGGCTTTTGCAGGCTTAGGTGTCAGTGGATTCGAAATTGCCATCATGTGCGTTTGTTAGATGCAACTCGAACCAGCGCTCGGATATTCCGACGCCATGTGGCATGCTAGCATACACGAATTATATAAATTGTAAAAATGTGATGCATTTTTCTCTCGTTCAAACCTTTTAGTCTCATTTTTTTTTCCCCAGTGTGACGAATGAACGCTTCTGTGCATGGCGTAATGGCACGGTCTAATTTTTACACAAGTTTTGCCCGGCATCCGTAGGTTTCGTACTGCTTGGATACCGACATAATTCCTACACAATACTCTCGAGAGCAGCAGCGATTGAAATGTCATTTGTTAGTACTCGCAAGAACATTGGCCCATCTCTTTCTGGCAACAGTGGCCTAGATATTTTCCTTCGATTGTTTAAACTTTGACTCAGCAGCATTGAGGTGCTCACTTCAAAGGAATTAGCTGCAATATAAGCCAGCATGTGCACTTGCGTGCTCTTTATAGTCCCCCGGGATGTAGCATGCGGTTTCTCAATTTTTGAAATCTCATCTGGCCTCAATGAACTATTTGAAAGCTCACGCATGCGCTCCAGAAGCTTGCGTGCGCATTTTAGCTATACCAAGATGTGGCACTTTTCGGCGCCATGGCCATAGCATTGATTTTTGTGCATTTTTTTGCATATTCTTTTGTACTTTTTGCTCTTTTTACAGCAGGCCATGTTTTTGCTGTCGGGTACAAGTGCCTGAGTAGATGTTTGTGTTCATGTTCGGTAGCGAGTATTCAGGGCAATTTTAATTGTACCTTCGAGTTCTTTTTGCCTTTGTACCGTTATTTTGTTCCTGGTGACATTGTTTTGAAGGAAAAAAAAAAAAGTCCTATTTACACCTATTTTTGTTGTTACTTTACTTTTCTTTTTACTTGCAAGGTTAGTTCAAGTGTGTGTACCTGTGCTGATTTCACTTTTTGTAAGCTGTTTTACACTGAAAGTTTTATTCATACTTTGAGAACAATGGGAGTTACAATAAAATTAATGTAAAAGCAAGATGATGTTGTATCGCACACTTCTTGCTGTGTACAAAAGGAAAAATCAGTTTTTCTGATGAAGCTTTTCGCTAGAAATCAAGAGAGGGCAGTTTTCATGTCTTTATGTAGAATCCATTGTTACTGTCCCACTGCCACCTTCAGTTTTTTTTTTTTTTTTTTTTTTTTTTTTTTTTGCAGTTAAAATTGCTGTGGGGCATTAACTGTGCACTTGCAACTCAGTCTCCAAAGACAAGACAAGCAGTCTGGAGATCGCGCTACGACTAGCCAGCCGTAGCCCTTGGTTATTCACCCTTCCTGACACGATTTTTAGGGAAAAACTATGCCTGGTTTGATATAGCTTGGCGATTTGATATGGAAATTGTGAAATATGGCTTATTAACAGGCTTTATCTCTGAACATACTGTACTATATAGATGATATGGTAGTGCTCGCTTCGCACACCTAAGGAATACGAAATCAAAGATGACGAGGCGATGGCCACTGAAGAAAGTGGTCTTCTTCTTTCACTGCCACAGTTAGATACTTTATCCAGTCATTTGTCAATGTCCCATTCATAAACAAGTTTCAGTCTTAGTTGTGCCAACGAATTTTCACTCTTTTCGTCACTAGTGGATTTGCTGTCATGCGATGCTCTACACGTCTAGGATTATCTTGGACAAGAATAGGCACTGCCCTGTCCATGTGAAAGGCTTATGCACAGACTCATGCTGTCCGTGAATTCATGGTTCGATCATTTTAGGGTTAGCTGCCAGTACTGCTTCTTAAAGGCTTGGTGCGTAGCATCTCTGCTGATGTTCAAGCTTAATATACATAATTCAGTCTATAAGCAGCAAAGCTAGATGCTTGGGAAAGGCAATCATCTTTGCGTTCTTTTGTGGTTATGCAGTAAAACTCAACATTGAGAATGTTTCATTCTGAGAAAGTGTGGTAGGAAATGTCCATTTGAACTGCATATGCTACACTGCCAAAATGGAACAGAGGTTAGCCACTGTAGCTAGCTCCTTGCAGAGCCAAGGAACAATATTCTTTGATCCAGTCAATTGAAAGCATAATTGTACTAAAAATTTGTTATGCCTAGGCTTCTTTTTAATGGAGGATTTATTTGTTTGCAACTTAATTTTTGCTTTTAATTTCGTTGAAATTTTGTGAAATTAAGGCTACCCAAATGACCTGCCAACATTGGAAAGCCAGTGCTCGTCTTTGGCCTTACAGACTGCAACGTGCGTTTGCCCATTTGCCAAATGTAACACATTGGTTTAGGTTGGATCCTGCCAACTGTTGCATTGCTAGTGAAGGTGGGTATATTGCCCCTCTCAACATACTCTCTGGCTAATTTGCACTCGTACATTACACAGGTGGCGTATAGTCTTTGGTAATTCCCGGGTTTGTCCAAATCGAACTGCCTTATAGTGGGTAGATATATTAGTAACATAAAATCTCTGGCAGGATAGCAACACTGAAGCCTGTTGCTAGAAGGATTGAATGTTCATGGGAAGAAATGAAAACCGGTTTTCACCATTCCAACAGCTTGGCCCTAGGCCTGTAGCATTGTCAAAATGTGCACTTATGGCATGGCATCATTGTCAGCGACGTGATTTCATGTATGTTGGACAAAGTGCAACTTGCCCTTGTTTTAATAAGATGCAATGGCCTGTCTTCCTAGGAGTGCAACAGTAAGTGATGCCAGCTTGCTCAACCTGCATTTGCTTTGTCTTACAGCATCTTGTTAAAAAGGACTGTATTGTTTAACTAGTATGTTGTACTGACTCGGCTTGGACTTGTTTATTTCGGATAATGGCGTGCCTTTCTGCTTTAGGAGAAAAAAAAAAGACCGATTATGTCAGGACTAGTGTAAGGATTCCTGTGTAATGCTTAGCATATTGCTCAGGAATTGTGGATATTGGGACACACCTTGCATTTGTAGTGCGTGTATATGAAGCAGCTATCTACTTCCGAGACAAGTAGTGGAAGCAATGATTGGCACAAACTTGTGCAATACTGGCGTAATAAGCACACTCAGATTTGTGAAATACTTTTGTGACGAGGTACTGTATAATGAATTATCCTGCTCTTGCGCACAAACATGAAAGAAAAAATATGCACACTTTCTCTCAAGCAGCCTGCAGCAGAGCAAAGTGTGGGTTTAGTTCACGTAGTATGAAGGGTAGGATGTCGTCGCATTGGTTTCTGAAGGCAAACCTTAATTTGGGCAGTTGTACATTTGATACCATTCAGTATGTTTACTGCCACTTCTGATGCTCTTCATTGGAATCTTTGATGAGGAAATGTCAATAACTTTGAATCCATCACTGTTATGCTATGAGTTTAGACTGCTGTGAAGTGCAATTTGTCCTGCTAAGCCTCAAGACTTGCTCACTGCAGCAGTTTTTTTTTTTTAGTGAAATGCATTGGAGGGGGGGGGGGGGGGGTCTGTTCTCTTCTCTGTTCCTGTATGGTGGCTTGGGGTTGTGCAAATATTTGGAGTATTTGCACAGTGAAATTTTGCACCTTTGTCCAGTCATCAACACCCAACATGCCAGGACACTGTTTGGCAGGCAGGCTTTTTGGCCCCAAAAAAAGCAGAGTTAAGAAACATTGTTCTGTAACGTTTCAATTTATTTGTTGCTTTCCAGCTTAGGTCCTTTGACTTGAAACCTGCTATATTTGTAACCTTCAGCAAAGCCCTTTTCAAAACTGTCACACATGGTTCATGTGCTTGCACACGGGTGGTACTTGATGATTGAAACGAAAGCAGAAAAAAAATGTGTATGAGAGCTCTGCTGCTTTGCAACTGCCGCTAATGTGAAGAGACAATAAATACATTTTTGCAGCTTTTTCTGAGTTTGTTCTTGAAACTTCACGTCTCTCTCTCCCTTTAAAGTGGAAGAAACTAGTGGTGTATGCTCAACAATGTGTTTCACAAGAAAGCTAACCGCGAGAGTTCAGAAATTCCTGAAGATTTTTAGCCAGTCAACTGAACCATTCATGCTCCCATGACTAAGTGCGAAATGAATTTTCCATCCAACATACTTTTCAGGAACACTGAAATTCCTGAAAAAGACATTTTAAACAGTTTGGTGGCATATACCAGTTAAGTGGGGTTTCTCCTTCAACACTGTAGGGAGACCAACCAAAGCAATGCTGTCAATACGTACCAGCCTGCTGCATAATCAAAATGTGATGCTGCGTTGTAGGCATAGCTCTTTAACAAAACCAGATGAAATGTATATAGAACTGATGTTTATAAGTACATAGCTCACAAGTAGAGCCTTGCCAACTGAATACAGTTCATTGTGCTTAAGGGGGGACGCAACCTTTGAAAACCGAAAAATCGCAAAATGGGGATTTGAGGTCAAGTCTGAAATTGGCAGCTCACCATCTTAGCAAAGCAAAAAGCAACTTGCCTTCGATAGCCAAGATGCAGGCAGAATGGATAAAAATTGTTCAGCCAGCCAACAGTGCACTAAAAAAGGACCAGTGTCATTTCGAAGCAAAAAGTTAACCTTGTTTATCTTCAAAAAAATGCAGCGACAGGTCATGACCTGTCATTGTTTTCATAGTGTCAAATGCAAAAAAAAAAAAAAAAAAAACACTGCAGGGAACAGTTATTTCGTTCCTTTCTCATAATTTCTACTTTTGGATATAAGAATGGAGCGAAATCCAGGTAGAGAGATTAGTGATGTCAGGTGATTTAAAAATAGATCAAAGGATGAAAATTCATAAGAAACAGACAGTAGCACAATGTAGTCTTCACATAAATGCAAAGAAGAAACAAACTTCTCTGAATATGAATGGTGCTTTAAACACAACTGCAGCATCGCTGAAGCATCATCTGTCGTGGGAAATGTAAATGTCCAAGCAATAAAATCTTCCATTAATCGAAATATTCAAGCCGTTTTGTGCACTTTGTTTCTAGCTATTGACTTTTAACGTTTAAGAATGAAATGCCTTTAGTTCCCACTGACGGTGACCTTGAGGGGACGTCAAAATAAAACTAAAAGCCAACAGCCGGGCACAGATTCTTCTTCATCTGGGCACCAAAACTTGAACATCTGGGCATCGAACAAGTTTTCATGCGACAAGTTTGCTCTCTCAAGCTTCGGCATCCTCCCCAGGGATGACCCCATGGTGCCACACACTTGTGCGTAGAACGCCATTTGAACAGCGTTCGGGCATTTGGAATTGAGCCTTGTCACTGGCAGAAGAAAATCTCATGGTGTCATTGTGCTCTGTACACTATACCACCGTGGACAGTTCCATCTACAACCAATGTGCTATGCCCATAACTATTTCATGCCTACATCTGCCTCTCTCGATTACGGGAGAAGCAGTAATCTTTTTTGTTACTTTTGTATCGCTTGGAATGACAATTATAGTAAAAATTTAACTGAAAAAATATAGCATTTAATAAATTCAGCCTGCTACCAGTAATTCACCATGAGGGAAAGATAAAAGATGTTACTTAGTGCGGTTATTGCTTTTGCCATTGGGTATTTCAGGCCAACAGAGCCTGCCACATTTATGACAAACACGCAATGCAGAAGTAACACGCCTAAAAAGAGACGCACCTTGTAAGATCATTACATAAGTTTTCAGCTCAGCATGCAGGCTTTATATAAGTAATACCACAGTTCTACCTGTAATTTGCACGCCACAGGAAGTGACTTTTTGACACCACTTGTTCACATCCTTTTCATTTCTTGCAAAATGCTTTTTTTTTATTTGCCACTTTGTTTAGTGAATTGCTGTACAAAAGAGGAGCAATTTCTGGAGCGCGTGATCCATACTCGACATTATAAAAAAAAAAAAAAAGGAATGAGCAAGAAATCCAACAATAAATACTAGGTAGTGCTCTCACTGCTACTGGTGCAATGATATTTAGTTGTCGTTTTTGTTATCATCAATCATTAGTGCTGTGCTGCATTTTTCTTTCTTTCCAGACTTTCTCCCATTCAGCATTCGGAGGAACGATAAAAGTTGTTCGTTGACCCCACTTCGGTAATGATTTTGGGACCTTGTAGAGACAATAAATTGCCGCAGGATGTGTTCCGTATAAGTGCCTAGGAATTGCACCTTTTCTTGTTCCTTGCTCAGGTCACTCATCCTTTGGCTACTCGAAAGCAATCTGTGCTGACACAGTGTTTACAATTCCATTGCTATCTGCCCAGGGAAGGTTGACTACACCGGGTTGCCAGAATAAACCAAGGTAGAGGCCACCAGTTGCACCTAATTTCACGATTCTTGCAACATAATAAGACAGCTGCCAACATGCACGACAACATTACAGGTACCAAGCAGATCCTCTGACCTGAAGTAATCTCTTTGGCATATCATTTTCAATGTGCGTCTATTTGCCAGAGCAATGAAATGAGACAGAATTAAAAACAAACCTTGCGGACAGGCGCGCTGCTTGTCAACAACCATTTAGCAATGCACACTTGTCGAGTGCGTCAACACAAACTGCAGAACATAACGCCCCCCTGCAAATTTCTGTAAAAGCTGTTAAGCTAACTTCCTTTAATTAGCCCAATGATATTAAAGCCCATATTACATGACTAAAACATGTTTCGAGATCATTTTAACAGTTTTATAACCAAATATAAAATTGGTGATTAAAGATGAAAATGTTCTGCGTACTGCATACACCAGCATATCTGGGCAGATACAACTGCCCTTCACTGTAATGGGGTAACGAACCCACTAGTGAGTTGAAAGAAAGTTCAGGTTTGTTGATGACGACCGCATGAGAAGACTACACCATGAAATGGTTCGTGGCTGCTTTACTACCCTCTGTCTTACCAATGCAGCGAGATTCATGCTAGCACAGGATACATCTTTCCTACCAGAAATGTGGAAATGTGTGTACTGCTAAAGCAGAAGCCAGTAGACTTTGTTTCTACCCCCCACAGTAACATGCAGTTTGGCCTTAAGTGAACTTCCTCTACAGCAGGTACATGCAGTTAAGCCCAAAAATTGAACACAACGTGGCAAGCAGGCCATATCCACCTGGGGCACTCAAGCCTGTACAAGAGTGGCCAACAGGCGCATACTATGCCGGCTGTAGTTAGTAGCCATGGACTTTCCTACTCAATTGGATTCTGGACTTCTGGATTGATTTACAAGCTTTCTGGATTGGCTTATGACTTTTGGCTACGATTACCCATCTTCTACCAAATGCTAGTGTGCGCTGTAGTGCTACAATATGTCTTTGCTTTTCAATGCACTTTATTACGGGAATTTTTAAAAAGTTATTCCCACAAACAAAGCACAAACACAAGCGCCTTGTGTTTGTGCTTTTTTGTGTCTCCGTGTCCCGTCCTTTGCGCTGTTCCTTAAATATACAAAACCAACTAGCCCGCCAACTCACTCTTATTCCTTTTAACTGTTTGCGTATGGTCATCAGTAATAAATTGTAAAAGCCATTTCTGGAAGCTGCAGCGAATGGAAACATCCTTTATCATAGAAACTAGGCAAGCAATCACATACCAGCCCAAGTGAAGAAAAGACATTAAGTGCCAATAGAATATATTGCACTATGCATTTGTGCCAACACTTGAAGGTGAATAAAGGGCAAAATTTATTGACCTTAATGAGGCTGTCATTAAAGAAGTCAGTATTTCTTTTTTTTTCTCTCCGTCAGTAATAAATAGAATGCATATGCATTAACAAGTGGCACGGCCTTGCGCATTTAATCTCGGGGACCAACAATATTTACTCGGCAAGTCCTGCTCTTGCGCGCAGTACAATAACTCTATATAGATGCTTCAAGCTACTCTGGGGTAGAAATGTGCTTGTGACACTTTGCGGCCAAACAGAAAATTGTTCTGTGCATCCCGAAAATCTTTTAACATGATAGTTTTTTGTCAGAACCCCTTAACTAATGTCATTAAGAAGGTGTCATCTCAAAGAATGCCCAGTGCTGCATCTCACCAGCTCCATACTACTGCAAGGCTGTGAAAGCTGCCCGAGCACAAGGTCACATCAATGTCAAGGGAGCGTCTTTTTTGTTTGTTGTTTCCCCCCCCTATATAATCCCTCTCTGTGGCGCTTAGACAGTACGACTGCTTTCACACAACCCTAAGCCAGTGAATAACAACTTCACGCCTTCTTGGCCTCCAAAAGTAACACAATAGTTAGTTTTCTTTTCTTCAAGGAGCATCAGCAAGAAAGCACAGACAGGAACGACATCTTCATTCGGGCCGCTGTTCAACGGCTATCCCCGGAAAGGCGAGGTCGGTCTTGGAAGGGTAGACGACCCGCAGGTTTCCTTCCCTGTCGACCACTTTGACCTTGCCCAACTGAAGCCTGAGGCAGAGGGCTCCATCGCCGCCACTCTCTGAGAGCACCTCCTGGCTGCCCAGACCGAGCTGGAGGCTCTCGGCCAATAGGGCATCCATCACCTTCTTGCAGAAGGTGAGGTTGCTGCCCGTCACCTCGGCAAACACGTCCCGTGTCTGCTCGCAGATCTGGATAGCAATTGGAGGAAACAACAAAGCAACTGCAGAAGGACGGCCAATAACTGCCAGCAGAATAAAACAAGTAAATGATGGAAGGCAGACAACAACAACAAGCGTGCTTACAAGGAAGGAGCAAGAAAAAGGAACATGTGAAATGAGGACTGTTAACTCTACTATATGGAACAGAACATATAATGTAAGGGACCTAATTATAAAAATGTAACAAATTCAACAGGTGAGAAATTATATATGCAATGGCTTAAGTTTGAAGATTACCATTTCCAGCTGCAAGTTCTACATACATATACACAGCTGAACCATCTGCCTAGGAACTTTGTATGGATCTTTGTGCCAGGTTCTGAAAGACTAGGGCTGATAAGTGGTCTTCGGATCGGGGTGGAACGAAAAGCTCTGTCCAAGCCACTTATTCTAGAAATTGAATGGGCTCATATTACATTCCCGCTCTGTTAAAGGAACATAAAAATGGTGCTTGCAAGTGAACACATTACCTATGGAGCACCGCTGCCATAAAACTGGCACGCTTACTAAACGAGTATGATTTCACTGATCTACTGTTCACTCCTGCTTTTTTTGTAAATCAGGCTTACAGCACGCAAAATTTTCAAACCACCAATCTCCATTTCTGGACAAACTAAATGATACACTTTAGTGCTTGAAATAAAAATTACAGGGTCTATAAAATATCTCTTAAAGGAGTATAGACACTAATTTTCAAAGCGCCAGAAGGAATTTCCTTGTTATACAGAGATGCTCCCCAAGCAATCCCAATCTCTTACGTTGCAGCGAAGATATCTTAATTTGATTTTAATTACAAGGCGGGCAAAGATCCCACTTTTCAACACGTATCGACAGTGGCATCCCTGTGACAAAAATATGTACATAGGTAAATAACATGACATCATCAAAGGACTATGACGTAGAGTCATCAGACCAAAAAGAAGTGACGACATAAAGTAGCTCGCCATGTCTGTGTCGATTATGCACCTTTGGAAAGTTCTGCGCTTTTGCTCGCTTGACTCAATCGCCTTTCATGCCGTCTATGTTGGTGCATGTTACAATTAGTACCTCTGACGTCGATTCTGCGGTCAACGTGTTTAGCGAACACAAAGCTTATGTATATTTTGTGCACGTGCACGTACGCACAAATATCGGACCCCGCAAAGGGGAAGCAGAATTTAGAATTTGCTCGTTTCATTTTATGCCGGACTCCAGACAGCTTGAACCTGGTGTACATGATAACTGACATATATTCAGACAGCAACAGCATGCCTGCACAAGTGCGGCGCTTTTGGCAACAGTGCCTCCCGCGGGTGCGCCGGGAGTCGAACTGCACTGTACCCCGCCTTCAGTAGACGTCACTAGGCCTAGCTGGTTTTACATCGAAGCGGCAGCACACGTAGCCACTTCAGAATGGGCCGACGCTGCAAAAAGCGCTGGAATTTCACACTGTTTTACTGGAAAGCACATCTCATAACAAATATATACTTGATTTGCTCAACGCCTTAAGCAGCGGTGCCAGCAGATGCCAAGCGAGTCGCGCCGGGAAGGAGCAGCAATTAAAGTGGCCGAGGGAGAAAAGCTCATTTGTACCTCTGTAAACACTTCTGTCAGCACCCAGATATTGGCTAAACAATCCTCCCAATTTATTGAGCACAAGAGTCGCGCACTGTAGCCGTGCAGAGTAGCAGATCACGGTGGCTGATTGCGGGCGGACATCACAATGCTGGTAACTATCTACTAAAACACATTTTCGGATGCCGGCTTAACTGACAGTGCTGACAAACCAGGCTGAGGGAGCAGCATCTTCCTTTGTTCAACATTTCTTACCAGCTCACATTACCGGCATGCAAACCTACCAAGCTTTCATTGCTGCTGCTTCGTGCTTCGTCGCTTGAGTTGCTGGCAAGCGGATCGAAATCAAAGTGCCTGGCAATGTCAGCAATGTCTGCATCATCGAGCGAAATAATGTTGACATCCAATGCTATGCTGAAGCGCTACTCGACGACATTTTCTTGCACGTGCGATTGCAAGCAGACGAAAACACTACCCGTATGCATCATTAGATTGAGTGTCGACGTGATCACCAGTCTTGCCAGTAGTGGGAGCTCGTGTGGCATTCTCGCATCTTTGACATCATCACGTGCTTGTGCTCGGAGAGATCAGAACCAAAATTGGTCCTGATAAGTGCCCCGGTAATTAACTCAGCCATGCTGGGGATTTTCGGGTGGCAGTCTCTCTGTTTTGGGCTATCTGGGTTCGATAACAGCAAAAATATTGAAATAAAAAATGTACATGTCTATACTTTAAGAGGTAAATCGCAAAAGCCTAGTAGTAGTAGTAGCCATTAGCAGTCATTACTGCTTATTACTAAGCATTTTTAGTCATTCCAAGTCATTAGTTATCATTTTAGTCGTTGCTACTCATTAGTCATAATGTTTAGCCATTTCTAATCAATTGTAGTCGCTACAAGTCGTCGTTAAACATATTAGCCATTAAAAGTCATTTGTAGTCATTACAGGTCATTTTAGTCATACATCATTACTAAGCATTTTCAGTCATTTATAATAAATTGTAGTCATTATAAGTTGCCGTTAGACATAGTGGCCATTACAAGTCATTAATAGTCACTGCAAGTCATTAGTAGGTCGTTTTAGTCATTACTACTCATTATTAAGCATTTTTAGTCATTTCTAATCAATTGTAGTTGTTGCAAGTCCTCGCTAGTC
Source organism: Amblyomma maculatum (assembly GCF_055883805.1). NCBI lineage: Eukaryota > Metazoa > Arthropoda > Arachnida > Ixodida > Ixodidae > Amblyomma > Amblyomma maculatum. The sequence continues at coordinate 171,789,536 of NC_139346.1, read as the reverse complement.
ATATGGGTAATTACAAGTAATTAGTAGTCATTATCAGTCATTATAACTACAAGTCTTTATCATAACCTCTATTAATCCTTATTAACTATCATTAGAATAATGTTTCCTTCTTTAAACTGTCTTCACACAGTGGATATTTCCTGATGACACATCCAGCGGTCACTTTCTGCCGATGCACAACCCTAGAAAGGCTTTGCCTTAAAGCTGCCCATGTCGCAATTCTAGAGCATCAAAAACGGATCCCTATCATAACCTCTATTAACCACTAACTATCGCTATCGATCATTTTTCCTTCTTTAATCTGTCTTCATGCGGAGGACATTTTCTGATGACGCATCCTGTGGTCATGTCTGGCGGTCACTTTCTGCTGACGTACCATGAGAGTAGAAAGGCTTTCACCGTAAAATAATGCAGCCATGAAATGTAGAGATAAAATAGCCGCTGAGTATCTTATGCATGGTCTTTATGCATGGTCTTCTCATATTTTTCTCTTTTAACAACAAAATCTTCATGATGTGGAAAGTTACTACCAAATAATGTCTACACATGTATGCTTGATATGACAGATAAACAAAAACTCCATAATTAAAGCAAAGTAAAAAGTAAAAGTGAGAACAGTCTCAAGCTGGCTGACAGAGCACAGTGATGGAGACCATACCCTCGTGCCATCGCTGTTGGTCATTGGCGGAAAAGAGATGACCAGCTTAGACTCATCCCGCAAGTAGGGGTACAGGGCCTTATCCTTGAGCAGGTACAAGTACCTGAAAAGAGAAGTTAGAAGCTGTTATAGCAGAATACCAATATCCATCAAAATAAAAAAAAATAAAAAAACAGAAAAGGAGAGAAAGATGCCTATGCTTCCACTCATGCCATGGGGTGTGTTGGCTCAGAAACTTTTGTGGCAGATAGTGTGCAAAACAAACAATGTTGAAACAACCCTTAAACAAGCTTGAAATGTTATAGTTAAAAAGAAATTGTCAGCACATAGTCTGAGATCAAGGCAGGAGGAGAGCATATACACATTTCTTTTTTAACATGCACAATGTGCATGTGATGGGCAAGTGCTTAAAACCATCAAATTAAACACTTCAACCCATACGATCATCAACATTTAGTAAAAGCACTACAATAGCATAATAAATAGTAAATCTTTTTGCTGGTCTACAGCAGTAGTGCAGACCATGAATAAACATACTCTGGCGTAACTACAAACAGTAACGACCAAACTAAAGTTATGCAACAGCAAGAAATGAAGAGAGTGCCAAGTTCTAGCAACCGCATTTTTGAGTCGCTTGAAGGCACACTATCGTTTAAAAACCTAAAAATGCTTCCTGGAATTAATGTGCGGCATGTACCCAAAGAAAACACCTGAGGACCAATAATTTGCTCATTCATTTTCGACAGACATGGCAGTGCCTGTCCTGCCTGTTTCTATGTCTCCTTAATGCGAAAAAGTAGCGCTGCTTTACCTTAGTGTCAGACAAGGCGCCATGCCCGGCATTTCAAATGAGGCACCTCGTTCAACAGACAGGCTATGTTCTCGCAGATTCTTGCAACTCGCAATGGCGCACAAACATTACATCCAATGTGCTTGTACAACCTTGACACCGCTGTAGGAGATGCAACAAGGCAACAGGGCGAATATCACAGTGCAGAGGCGCAGGCTGTCAAATTTATAGGCGCAGAAGAGAATTTAAAAAAAAAGGAAAAGCTGGGACATTAAACTAACGTCAAGTTGACTACTATGGCCTGGGGCAAGGGGTAGTGGTAGACAAAAGAAAAATGACTAAAGGTAGGAACCACAGAGCACAGCAAAAGGCATTAGAAGTAAAAAAAACCAGCTCATAAATGCATCATAATGCAAGCCTTGCAGCACTGCACAAAGTGTTGGCCTCCCTCTGGATTTTCAACGCTTTTAACAATAGTATCCCATTTCTTAGTCGAGAGAAACGAAAACAACAGGTAAGATATGATTCCCAAAAATGCCCGTAACATAGCACACGGCACGCACAAATCAAGCTAGGAACGGAACGTATGAGGTCGCAGTCACAGCACGCATTGACTGTGGCACACACATTATCTATGCCCCACATTGCGCAAACGACCTGCCTGCTAGACGACCGTAGGCAGGCAGATGTGCTGTGTGTCCCCAGTCGATACACTACCGGCACTCATTGCCCTCTAAATGAGCTGACCATGCATGTGTCAAGCCGGACACAAAGCGACCAGAATGCAATTTGAGCAAAAAACGAAAATGAAAGCATGGCTTGAACCTAGTGACAGAGCAAAAAAAACAGTGTTGCAGCGATAGCCTCTGTAACACTACCTTTTCAATCCAAACTCTTTTTATATACTTTTTCCTAATAGTAATAGTTGGTTCACAGGAAAGTAAAGGTGCAGTATCTGTCACACTTGTTCTGTGAACACCTGAACCGCGCCGTAAGGGAAGGGCGGAAGGTGGGAGTGACAGCAGAAATACAGAAAGGGATGCTGTAGTGGAGGTCACCGGAGTAATTTCGACCACCTGAGGATCTTTAACATGCACTGACATCACACAGCATACGGACGCCGCTGTCGGGATCAAACCCGGGTACCCCAGCAGTAGTCGGGCATCTTAACTACTGCACCACCGCGGCGGATGTTTAAGTTAGGCTTTGGGAAAAGGAAGGCACCTAGTACTTTTTTAATTTTGAGTGGACACCACGGAATGGTGGTGTCCATCATTCGAAACTGAATATTGTTTGCACCGAGTGTTTGTGTTAAAAGAAATGTTTTACAAATATGCATTCTATTTTCATCCTTGGCGTGCATTTTGCCTATTTTTAGCTCTCTTATTGTTTGCAGCAAGAAATTATGTCAGAAAAATATGAAAACCAGCCATTTTTCCTCTGACTATGAAGAGTTAATTAGGTTAAGGTCACATTAAGGTAAAATTTAATGCCATGCGAAGACTAGCTCTACCTAGCATAGTGAAGCTTTTGCTTCAATTGTAAATTGGTTTATAAGAAATGAAAGGTGAAGTATCTGTCAAGGTCACTTGAAGGTCAAGTTATCAGACACCCGAAGCGCTGCTCTACCTAGCGTAGTTCCGCTTAAAAAAAAAAAAAAAGACTGCTGTCCATGACCAACGAGCAAAGCACATGCAGCAGTATATGGGGTACACTGCCACAAACTTTGGAAAAGGAGAACTTTTGACATGACAACTCGCTTGTAGAGCCCTGCCGTGATGGTGCAGTGGTTAGGGCACTCAACTACTATGCCCAAGGATGCGGGATCGAATCCCGGCCCAGCTTGTGTGCTGTGCAATGTCAGTGCATGTTAAAGAACCCCAGGTGGTCGAGATTTCTACAGCCCTCCCTAAGGCGTCTTTCATAACCTGAGTCGCTTTGGGACTTTAAACCCCATAAACCAAACCAAACTCACTTGTAGATTCCTGGGTAGGTGCTGCGCTTCTTCTCTTTGCGGAGAGCATCTGCTTCCTCCGTCATCTGTCGGTACAGCTCCCGTCCACTCACTTCCTGCTTCCTTCCCAGGGGTACGAGCTGTCATGTGGAACACACAAACTGAGACCAATGCATCTGTCTACACAGGGAGTTCCACTGTTTCTGACAGCCTAGTTGCTTTACCACTTCTATGTTTCGGCCAATTCTTTGCAAAATTCAAACGTGCTTAAATTATACTAATTCACAGTACCTACTCATTAATAATGCTACTCTTTCTGTGCCCACTAACTTTAACCATACTGCAAGCTGAACAGCAACAAAGCTAGCACTACATTACTGCTTTTAGCATCCCACTGCAAGACGACTCTTACAGCCCTTTCTTATAAGCTGTTCCCCCATTTAACACGAGGCAAAATCCTGACTGCTCCCATGCAGTATGATTTTCACCACAAAACCAGTTTAACTACTAACAAAATATCAACATTTCAGCTCTTGTAGCCTTACAGTTTAAGCTGAAATTACCAGGGATGACCAGCACTTTCGCTCTGCATTAGTCAACACCATGAAATAATAAGCATTCAAAAGAATTTGTTTTTAATTAATGATTAATTTATTTACTCATTCATAATGTCAGCGTATGCAAAAAAGGAGTTGTAATTACAAGCTCTCAACCTGAATTTCTGCGTAGATACAAAAAACGATACACTATACAGTCATGCTCTACATCCTTTTTTGTATGTTCATCTTATATGAAAATTCTCTTCAAGTTCATCTATATGAGAATCTACTTCAAAATTTTGGTCAAATTCATTTTCTCTCGACATGCAAGCTCGGCTAAGGCGATCTTAGTAAGTCATTTTTCAACAGATGCGTTTTTATATGCTTGTTCTACATACAAGGATCCCAATTTCATAAACTCTAAATTTAAAAATATCAAAGAAGTCAGTAAAGTTCTGGCACCAGCACCAGCCTGCAACAGTGCTCAACATTCCATGGAAACTTACCTTCAGCTTATCAGGCTCAATGGCATCATAGTAAACATTGCCCGTTATTTTGGCAAGGTCATGTGTCGCTATCGTTGCCTCAGACCTCTTCACACAGAGTGTGTCGTGGAGTTTGTTCTGAAAATGGATCAATGAACAGGTAAGAGTGAAATATCAATAGCGTACCTGAAGCATAATACTTTGCAGCATTTCAGGAAATTTCGACAGAATAAAAACAAGGAAGGAGGTACTGAAAAGTCGCACTGCAGTCTTAAGTGACCTTCCATGCAAAGCTCTGCATTTCTCTTTGTATTCAGCTCGAGGATTCAGTAGCTTTACAGGAACTGGTAGAGCTCTGCAATGCACTGCCAGCCATTAGGAGCTCTACAGACAAAAAAACATGTTAGATGGCTTGTTCTAAACCTTAAGGGAATGAATTAGCAGCCTGGAATGAATAAAGTCGGGTCCCAAGACATTGCACAAGTCACTGCTACTTAGGGTGCTGTCAGAGCCTTCCTAATTGCTCAAAAAGAGCACTGTAAACACATCGGGCACATGGAAACCTTCCTCATGACAACGTATGAGTACAACGTATGAGTACAACGCAGTGCGGAAAACTAATGCTACAATACTCCCACAAGATAAAGGAGAAAAATCATAATGATGTGATGGCTTGCAGTATCACACTGGAAAAAAATAAAATCAATACACAGTACACAATGCGACTAAAGCAGGACGGTATTTATACATGCATTTTTGGCCTATACAGTGCATAACTTGCAAATGCTGAAACTACCAGACTACATATTAAGAGCTAAGCCATCACAAGCAATTGACATCGGAAGTGTGCTTATGATAAGTATTTCAATTTATCTAAGCAGGCCTATTACACAGAAATTTTGCTGTAATATAAACAATAAACTGTTAAACATTGGCATCACCTAAAGAATTCATTAAGCCATTCAAATAAGCTGATTATATCATGAATTGCCGTGTTGAAATAACGGCCGACTGCAAACCAACACACAATTATGAATGCATTCCTGCACTGAACAACTAATGTATTCCAGCAGCATGTAAAGCAGCAGGTGTAACAAAGCCAAGCCCCAAGACCATTGCACCCTTCATAAATATTTGTGGATTCCCAACGATACAGGCAGCATCACAACAAAGGTAGCAAGGTTCATACAGGCAGACCAAATGCGATAAAATTTTCACGATGTGGCAATCCTTTTTAAAATGATTCTGACTAGGACAAAGTAGTTGGCTAGGCATTTCTCAAATATACTTTGTTCAGTCTTCTTGCAAATATGAACTGAGGAAGAGCACCTTCCAAGTAGGTCAGACTCAAAGTGATCCCCTTTATATTGGTTGCACTACAAAACTAGCCCAGCGCTGACCACATAAAAAAAAAAGGCAGGCTCTCTAGCACTAACACACTGCTGAGGTTCTTAGGTGACAATCTCACGTAAATGAGGGGATGTTATTTAAGTATAACAGATGCAAACCTAATGGCTAAACAATTTCCACCAGGCACCACTGATGGGAAAAGGTAAAAAGTATTTTATTTTGATTCTATCGCCCTTTATTTCGAGACAGCAGTGCATACCAGGCTTCTAGAAACCACATGATTGTGACATCACTCTTGGATGCAATGAAGTACGACATGTTTTTGTGCATGACAAGCACCATGTGCGTAGCATACATGACAGCGGATTGCTACTATCATGGCACTGCAAGCTAGCACAGCCTTAAGCCTAGTTCCCCTTCTATCATACGGGCCAAGCCCAGGAGTGGCACCACACGCTACTCCTGAAATTTGGAACTGGAACTTCCAAGTAGAAATTTTATTACAATAAATTACATGAGACACAAATAATAAATATTAGAAATCCCAAAGAACTTTGCGCTCCCGTTCCTATCCCTAGTACAGGGCTCGTATTCCGAGTTTGCGACATTATCAAAAGTGTCACTATCTCACGTGACGTAGAGTCATCTGATTGGTCGAAACGCCGGAACCGGGTGTTGCCACTACGGAACCAAATGAGGTGGCAACATCATGTTCCTGTTTCCACCAATCAGATGACTCGAGGTCACGTGAGATAGCGACACTTTCGATAACGACGCAGACTCGAAATATGGGCCCTGGGCATGAACTTACAACTTTGCCCTGTGAATAGTCTCTCACCTGTACAGCGAGGAACTTGCGCAGACGGTTGTCTCGGTCGAGGTAGACATTCCGAATGATGCAGCAGACAATATAAGGCCTCACCTCCTGCACAGCTTCAGTTACAATTACTGTGGGGCCCTGAGAGCTGAGCTGCAACACTTCAAAGGCATTCTGCACCTGTACACACCAAGAAAGAGAGAGAGAGAGAGAGAAGCCAAGTGGTAATCAAATGGAGCACAGCGATACACATACCACAGATACAGTGAAAGTGTAAAGCTCGCAACTTCGCAAATGTCAATATTGTTAGGTGAATCAGTAGTTAGCAAGCAATGACACAGCAATAATGAAGTTATACACCTTCAACCAAGTATTTTTCACATCGTGGACTGATTGCTGAAGAATGCTTTTAGCATTGCATGCAATAATTCATTGTGCATGGAAATTTCAAAACATTGTAGTGTGGTAATCTTCATCGATATAACCACTGACATGCGTCGCGTGCTGCCGCTCTCAAGGACGAAGAAGTTGTTCGCTGCCTTGCTCTTTCGCCACGCCTGACGCTTCGCTGCGAGTCTCCCCTGAGCGGCTGGAATCTCCTGGGTTCACCGAATAAACACACCCCTACAATTGGTGCAGGTGCTGCTGGGTACGTTCCCATCCACCCTGGAACTTAGAAGCCGCACGTTGACCACTGCTTCCACCATGCCAGACGAGACCACCTCGACATCGGCGCCCCTACCAACCACGGTACTGTGTTCTGGCGTTCTACGGCAGCGTGATCCATGCCTCTTCAGTGGCACGGCTGACCAAGACGTCGACGACTGGTTGTCGGCGTATGAACGTGTCAGCAGTTATAACAGATGGGATGACACTATTAAGCTAGGTAACGTAATCTTTTACCTGACCGACGTGGCGAACCTCTGGTTTCGCAACCATGAGGCAGACCTGCCATCTTGGTCTGCATTTAAGAAGAATTTTTCGGAAGTGTTTGGCCGTCCTGCAGTTCGCAAACTCCGAGCAGAACAACGCTTGCGTGAGCGCACACAGCATGCCGACGAGTCATTCACAAGTTATATAGGACATCGTTGACCTGTGCAAACGTGTCGACCCAGTAATGTCCGAAGCGGCTAAGATCGGACACATCTTGAAAGGTATCTCCGAGGACGCGTGTCAGATGCTCTGGCTGAAAAATCCTGCCTCCGTCAGTGAAGTGATTAAACTTTGCCAGAGCTACGACGAGCTTCGAAAGCAGCGCGCTTCTACCCGGCGGTCCGGTTTTAGAGACGACACCATTTCTACACTAGCACTGGGTGGTTCTACTTCATCTGAGGACAGCCCTTTGATTCAACAGATAAAAGCCTTCGTTCGCGAAGAGGTCGCCCGCCAGCTATCCCTGGTCCCTCAATTACAAGACACTGGTCGCCTTGTTCCTGACATGGCTCCGTCTTTGGCCCCTACCATACGGCGTGCCGTGCAAGACCATATCGCTGATGTCCTTTCGCCCAGTTCCGTGCCCTCGCCCAGCCCAGTGCTTCCGACCAGCCCCGTGCCACCGCAAGTAACGGCACCACTAACATACGCCCAAGTTGCGGCCAGGCCGCTAATGCCAACCGCACCTGTTTCCTACCAGGCCGCCCCTTCCAACCATCCTTCACCATCGCCTGGGTCGGCGTTCCATGTCCGTATTCCAAGGGTACGCCAACGCCCTACGAACCCTTGGCGCACCGCAGACAACCGGCCAATTTGCTACTCTTGTGGGCTGCCGGGCCATGTAACCCGTCTTTGCCGCCAACGCCTTCCACCTTCTTGCCCTGACCCCTGGAACTACACGTACGACGCCGACCAGCCCTCGCCGAGAACTCAACCCGGTTCCGAGTTCGTTCCTCGGGACAATCAAACGTATACCTCTCGCCGATCATCTTCCCCTCGTCGCCGTTCACCATCACCGCTTCCCCGACGTTCTACCGGCGCTGTTGAGGGAAACTAACAGTCGCAGTTCCCGGGGCAAGAACTGCGCTTGGTTCGAACTCTTCAAGTCCTCCGTCTTCTCCCGCAAACGTAATACAAGTGTTCGTCGACGGTGTCGCAATACTCGCTCTTGTTGACACGGGCGCTGCCGTATCCGTCATCAGTGAATCTCTTTGCCGTCGTCTTCGCAAGGTGACCACCGCACTACCCGACTTTTCGCTTCGCACCGCTTCATCCCAGCGCATTCATCCCTCAGCAGCGTGCACGGCCCGTGTTCTCATCGAAGACGTCTTATACACCATCGAGTTTATTGTACTGGCTCACTGCTCACACGACATCATCCTGGGCTACGATTTCCTTTCCGCTCATCATGCCGTTATTGACTGCGCCCGCGCGGAAGTTTCCTTTTTACCTCTTTGTGATACCGTCTTGTGTGACGTCCCTACCCGGCCTGCAAAACTCCTCGTCGCCAGTGACACAGACATTCCTCCATTTTCTGCTGCCCTCGTTCCACTCTCCTGTGAAAGCGTTATTAGTTCGACTGTCTTCTTCACACCTTCCGACGCCGCTTCACGCCATCCCTGCCTCCTGCTTCCATTTGCTGTCCTCAAGTTCGAAGATGGCCTTAGTGCAATGTACGTCTCAAATCCATTTTCGTGCCCGTCCGTCCTGCTACGCGGCGAGTGTCTCGGTCGTATTGAAGAACTTGATCCCGAGCTTGTAAATACTCTTCCTGCAACGCCTACTTCATTAGACGTTAATGTGCTCAGCTCTTGCGATACAGTGACCGCTTCGACACCACCCGATGTTCTTCAACAAGCTATTGACGCAGATCTCCCACCCGCACAACGCGATCAACTCGCTGCTCTTCTACAGAGCTTCACTTCTGCCTTCGACCTTCCTCACACTGCTCTGGGTCGCACGTCTGTCGTTACGCACGCAATCGACACTGGTACAAACGCACCTTTACGACAGCGTCCTTATCGCGTGTCAGCCTCAGAGCGCCAAGTCATTGCTGACAACGTGGACGACATGCTTCGCCGGGGCGTCATACAGCCATCTAACAGTCCATGGGCTTCTCCGGTTGTTTTGGTCACCAAGAAAGATGGTTCCATCCGGTTTTGCGTCGATTACCGTAGGCTTAACAAAATCACGCGCAAAGATGTCTATCCTTTGCCGCGAATCGACGACGCCTTGGACTGTTTACAGGGAGCCGAGTATTTCTCCTCTTTGGATTTGCGCTCCGGCTACTGGCAAGTACCGATGGCTGATAATGACCGCTCGAAAACTGCCTTTATAACACCGGATGGATTATACGAGTTCAACGTTATGCCCTTTGGCCTCTGCAATGCCCCGGCTACTTTCGAGCGCCTGATGGACACTGTTCTTCGTGGACTCAAGTGGCAGACCTGTCTTTGTTATCTGGACGACATCGTAGTTTTTTCTGCCGACTTTTCTTCTCACCTTCTTCGCCTAAAGGATGTCCTCACGTGTCTCGCCGGCGCTGGGCTTCAGTTGAATTTGAAGAAGTGCCACTTTGCCGCCCGAAAACTCACAATTTTAGGCCACGTAGTTTCTAAGGACGGCATTCTTCCCGACCCCACCAAACTTCGCGCAGTTGCAGAGTTCCCGAAGCCAACCTCCCTGAAGCAGCTTCGGAGCTTTATCGGCCTCTGCTCCTACTTTCGACGTTTCATCTTGAACTTCGCCTCTATCATCGCTCCTCTGACCCAGCTCCTTGCCGGCAGCTCCGACCTTTCCGCCTGGACTCCAGCCTGCGATAAAGCCTTCGACACTTTACGCCGCCTTTTGGTTTCGCCGCCCATTCTACGCCACTTTGATCCGGCTGCGCCTACGGAGGTCCACACTGATGCCAGCGGTATTGGGCTTGGTGCCGTCCTTACCCAACGTAAGCCTGGTTACAGCGAGTATGTTGTGGCATACGCCAGCCGAACATTGACAAAGGCAGAATCTAATTATTCAGTCACAGAAAGGGAATGTTTGGCCATTATTTGGGCTATCGGAAAATTTCGTCCTTATGTGTATGGTCGACCGTTTTACGTTGTGACCGATCACCACGCTTTGTGCTGGCTTGCCTCTCTGAAAGACCCATCCGGTCGCCTTGCTCGCTGGGCTCTTCGTCTCCAGGAGTTTGACATTCATGTCATTTATCGATCAGGTCTGAAGCATATGGACGCGGATGCTCTTTCCCGCTCGCCATTGCCTAGAGATAATTCGTCTGACCACGTCTGTGCCTATGATTTGTCGACTCTTACAACTATCGACATGGCTACCGAGCAGCGGAATGACCCCTGGATCAATGCACTTTTGAATTTTCTCTCAAGTCCTACTCCCGGTCATTCATCCAAAGCGCTCGTCCGCCAAGCCCACCACTTCTCCATTCGTGACGGTCTTCTCTATCGCCGCAATTATTTGCTTGATGGACGGAAGTGGCTTCTAGTCATCCCGCGTCATCTCCGTGCCGACATTTGTGCTGCGTACCATGGTGACCCACAATGTGCTCACGGTGGCGTATTGAAAACCTACACGCGCCTACGTCTGCGATTTTACTGGCGTGGAATGTACCGCTTCGTAAGACATTTCGTGCGCGCTTGCGAATCTTGTCAACGCCGAAAAACTCCTCAGAAGCCCTCTGTTTCGTTGCAGCCGTTACCCTGCCCTGCTCGTCCGTTTGACCGCGTTGGCATAGATCTCTATGGCCCTCTTCCGACTACTCCTGCTGGAAACCGGTGGATTATTGTGGCAGTAGACCATCTGACTCGCTACACTGAAACATCACCGTTACCCTCTGCCTCTGCAAGAGACGTTGCTTTGTTCATTCTCAACAACTTGATTCTTCGCCACGGGACTCCGAAGGAACTGCTCAGTGACCGCGGACGCGTTTTCTTGTGCGACGCTCTCGAGGCCCTACTGAAAGAATGTCGCATCATTCATCGCACCGCTACTTCTTACCACCCTCAGACGAATGGCCTGACAGAACGCTTCAACCGTACTCTGAGTGACATGCTGGCCATGTACGTCAACGACGCTCATTCCAACTGGGACCACGTTCTTCCCTTCGTAACCTACGCGTACAACACTGCGATACAGACCACCACCGGATTTTCTCCCTTTTTTCTTCTTTACGGGCGCGAGCCAACCTGCACAATGGACGCGCTTTTTCCCTACCGCCCTGATGTTTCTGAATCGACGCCACTCTCGGACGCCGCCCAGTACGCAGAAGAATGCCGTCAGCTCGCTCGTTCGCTTACAAAGGAAAATCAGTGGCAACAAAAACACCATCGTGACACTGGTGAGGCGCCTTCATATGCGCCCAACTCCCTGGTGTGGCTCTGGGTTCCTGCCACAACCGCCGGCCTGTCAAAGAAGCTTCTTGCTCGGTATCACGGTCCATACCGAGTCCTTCAAAAAACATCTCCTGTGAACTACGTAGTTGAGCCGGTTACGCCATCTGCGGACTTGCGTCGCCGTGGACGCGAAATAGTTCATGTGGACCGAATCAAGCCATACTACGATCCGTCTGTTCTGTCGGCTCCATAAGTCGCCAGGATGGCTCCTTCTCTGCCCGGGGGGAAACTGTAGTGTGGTAATCTTCATCGATATAACCACTGACATGCGTCGCGTGCTGCCGCTCTCAAGGACGAAGAAGTTGTTCGCTGCCTTGCTCTTTCGCCACGCCTGACGCTTCGCTGCGAGTCTCCCCTGAGCGGCTGGAATCACCTGGGTTCACCGAATAAACACACCCCTACAACATAAACATTTGACATTTTCCTTCCATCATAGTTGAGCTATCCTAACTGAATATACTGCCTATGCCATATTAAGTGACCGAACACCCCTATTTCCTCGTTCCCCCAGCTCCAGTTTCTCTGTTGGGTAATTTTTTTTTTAATGAGTGTCCTCCCCTTCTCCCATTCTTAGCGGCCCTAACGACAGCTTCTTTTCTGAAATACCTCTCAAATATCTATCTCTATCAGTTGCCTCCGTTTTCTCTCTGACTGCCCTATGTTCTTTTCCCTTCATGTGCGCACTTGAACAGCTTAAAACTGCACAATCTTCTCATGATGAATGCTAAACAATACCTCTCCCTCAGCTTTGGACTGAACTCTCAGAATAGATACCAAAACAGTGCGTTTTAAACATCCAGCGCCAATGAAAAGCTTGCTATCGAAAGTGCTCATCTTGGTGCAGTTGTGTTAGGAACTTTGAAGATTTTTAACAAGAATTTTTCAATCAATGCATCAGCCTGTTTTTGTGCATTCCAGTGCTGAAAAATGATTCTCAGAAAATGTGACAGTCATTGCACATAGGCAAAAGTGGTGCACCGAAAACTAACATAAATATCCAAAGCCAGATTGTAATTTGACCTTGTTAGTATGCAGATGTGTACACCTCAATTCCTTTACAATCTCTTGCTATAATTTCTGTATAAGGAACACATCCAGTTTCGTCCAAGCCTCTCGATAGCAGAAAACGCCATTGTCGAAATTTCTTTTGTTTTCATTTTTGAAAGGATGTAAGCTTCCTAAACAAACTCTGACTTACTTATATAAAGGAACTATTTTACCCTGAGCTTGGCGCATGATGGCCTTGGTTGCCTATGTGCCATAAGAAGCAATATAACACAACACATCTACCTCAATTTCCCCACCCAAAGCTTTTACTGCATAGTGACACATGCCTCGTCAATAAAAACTGTAGTGGACCATGGTTGTGATTTAAGAAAATTATAGGACTGCACTCAGCTTCACTCAAAAGCTTAATAGCAAAAGCCTTTCCTTTTTCTTTTCTTCTATCTTTATATAGCATATTTGTGTACTTGTTATAATTACATTTCTTTCTTTGTTTTCTTTGGTTTCGTTGTCGGCGACATCGACATCAGCCAATTGTCAACATCAGAGCCTACTGCGACGTTTGGCGGACACATCTCGAAAAATCTTGCGAACAAAATTTCATAGAATCTCGCAGACAAATCTCACGAACGTAAGGTTTTCACTATTAGGCTAAAAAAGCTTTCGCCTTAACTGTACCAGAATACCCGGGTTCGAACCCACCCACCAGCGGCTCTGTTTTGATGGAGGCAAAATGGACTGGCGTCCGTGTGCTGTGCAATGTCAGGGCATGTTAAAGAACCCCAAGTGGTCGAAATTTCCAGAGTCCTCCACTACGGCATCTCTCATAGCTCGAGTGGCTTTGGGATATGTTAAACACTAAAAACCAAACCAAACCATCATTGAAATGTGCAATGGTGAGAGCTTAAAGGGACAGAACACTGGAATTTAGGTCTCAAATTTTTTTCGGCGCAATGGGAAGATTGATGTCTAAAATGTTCGATTCCATAACGGTTTTGGTAGAAACGGTGTAGAAAAGTTTTACCGGGAATTTTTTTATCAGTGCATGTGCCTATCATTATGTAGTCTGATGCTGGAAACCGTGAGCAGCGACCGCAATGACGACTGGTGGTCGATAAAAAAGCTGTACCGAAAACAAATATAAATTTAACTCGCCAGGCAGTAATTCGACATTTTTTGCATAGAGTAACCTCCTTTTCAGTTTCACATTCCAGGCTGTTAAAGCACAATAATGTATGCCTCGTCGACGAAAGTTTTACTGGGTACTACTATTATCGCTTTATTCACGGAATTCCAAACACTGTGGCGCCATCTAGTGGCAAAACCTGAAAGCATGCCTCTTGTGCGAAAGGAGGGGTGGTTTTTATTAAAGGACGCAGTGGAGAGAGTGCAAAATATATATTGAATTATGACAACCACTTCTAGAAAAAAAAAAAGAACAGTGTGCACTTGCGAAAACCTGCGATATTTTGCTGACAGGTAGTCACGTGGGGTACTACACCGAAAGTAATAAGGTTTCTCAGCTAGATAGCACCTCAGTTGTTTTTATGTAATTTTCAATGGCAAATTAAAATTGTAAGGCTTCTTTTCTTTGATATTGTAGTGTTCGATCTGTACTGTATGAGGCAGGGTCTTTTCATCTCCACCATAATCTCATGACATATTTTGGACAGTGTTCTGTTCCTTTAAACCACAATAGCATCTGACAAACAATACTGAAAGAAAAGTGAAGAAAAACACTATGAATCTAAAAAAAAATTTACTGATGTTTACTGAGATGTGATCACATGGTGGGATACACAAAGGCAGGGTTTCACCAAAAAATGACACTTCAATTTCTTTTAGGCAATTTTTAGTGCCAAATTAAAAAAATATACATTCTCGTTTCTTATATATAAGACGTCCTCATTTCCATCATAACCTCATTTGTTCAGTCTGAATACTCAGAATGCTGCCATCTTCAAAGCTGCCAGCACTGATACAAATAACCAGCTGTGTAGCAATTAGTAACTTCATTTCCCTGCCCTTAGGTCGTCAGACGTTAGAAATGGAAATACTCTGAAAAGTAGCGGCACTTGGTGCTGACAAGCAGGACCTAAATCTCGATTCTAGCGCTACTGAACTTGCGAGTTATATAGGCACATTCTCGGCATCGATCTGCCATCCAGTAGTAGTTAAAATTCATCCATTTACAAATCAAAGAGAACACCATGACACCGGTTTACAAACCAAAGAGAACACCATGACACAGGAAAACAACTAAAAAGGCATTTTCCTCCAACACATTTTCTTCCTCACAATCAAAATTCCTGCAGTTTATTCAACTACAAAAGTTTCCCTCGAAACTAAGGTTCAACCGGTTTCATATTGGCAACAATGTTTTGTCTAATTCTGTTTGCAGCAGTGTCACTTGAAATTACTCAGGACCCCAAAACTACCCCACAAGTATGTTAAATGACATCCCTTGCCTCCATCATGCACAAATTCACTAACATGTGGAGTATCATAATCAAATGAGAGCAGATGTTCACGCTCACCGAAGCCATTGATGCTAAAGCCACACAATTCAGACATGGCTAAACGATAACAGACAACAATATCCTGTAATGCAAATTTCAAGCTATGCTGACAGAAAAGAAACTACCAGAGGGGAGGAGTTATTGGGGCTATGAAAAACGGCTTATCTTGGTTAATATGTCACGTTAAAAAAAAAACCATAGGGGTTCAATGCTGCTGAACCGAATGTGGAGCGAAAGTTTTGACTACGGGCGAAGGAGCGTTGCATCGGACATTGCCAGCGTTTCGTTGAATGCATCAAAGCATTATGCATTATGCTTTATGTCATTTTATGAAGAACCCACTTTTATGCCTGTTATGAACGTGCCTGCGTGGCATAGCGTGAATTCAAATGTCATGGCATGCTGATTCTAATGTCACCCTCCCACATGAAAGGAGAGGTTGAGTTGGCGAAACCGGCCGCTAGGCAACAGGATGCTCTTTCAGGCACCGGCAAAATGCTCAAGGGTAGTGTAGTGTAGCTTTCGCTACAAACTCAAAACTCCCTTAGGTATGCATGAGTAATACGCACCCGAAGACAACATCAAGCATATGCTATAGGCCACCAAGCAAACTTTGTGATCTTTCAGTAACTGGTATCTTTTGAATGCCTCAAGTACTGCATCAGCTGAATGCACATATTTACTGACCTAGTGCAGGATGACTACCTTCATCAAATGCTACCACAGTGCTCCCTAGCATCAGCTATCACAATTTCCTTCATATCACTATTTCATTATCAATGAATAAAGGAATAAAAACACTATCACTATGCTTCCTGTGAAATCTGACGACTACCCTTAGCTAAAAATATGCCATAAAAAAAAAGCTGACCAAAACGTGCTCACAGGACTGCAAAGAAAAGCAACTATCACGGAACATAGAATGAATACCACATATGTAATATTTCAAATGAATTTTTCAAATAAAAGCATCCAAATGAACATGCTGAGGCTAAAACAAATTGCAAACTTTCAATTCTTCAATTTAACCTACAAAAATTCTGAAGTTTTTTACCAAACCGACCTTGCCCTAGTAAAATTGACTAGCAGATCCTGGCCGCGAGCCTACAGGCCCTGAGAATTGCTACTATGCTGAATGAGTATTTCCCTTCTGTTTACGACGGTTAATATTTCATCTGTCATGTGTACAGATAGAATTTCTTCACAACCAATGAAAGAAATCAAAACGAATGCACAGGTTGCATTGAACCTTATTAGCTCTCTTATGCAATAAATGTCAGGTGGCCGCAACAAACTTAACAGCAAACTGCTTAGAAACAACACGTCATTGTCAAAACAGATACGAAACCTAATTTTTTCATGATCTCCCAACGTGAGGTGGTTCGGTTTTAATGAGGTTGAATGTCCCAAATTGCCTCACGCTGACACTGCAAAGTACACTGGCAACTTGCGTTTCACCTCCACCGAAACACTGCTGCATTGCTTGAACACACTGTACGGGAACAGACAAAACGACGCACAAACCTAGCAAACGAATGTAGCCACAACTGGAAAAAACTCTGGTATTGGCCTCATGCAAAGACAGTAGGCAGGAAGATTAAAGAGATTTCCTTTACCACTAACGCATGCAAAGGTTACGTCAGCATGCTATCAATAGTTCTGACGCCTGATGAGATGGCAGTCATAGGAAGACAGCTTCAGCATGAGAAAGTGACACACCTGCTAAGTGATGGCTCTCATTTCCTTTTGTATGTTCTCCCTTGTCAAATAAAATTTCAGTTGATAGTTGCACTACGTTCTGTACTTGTCTCATTTCATCGTTTTCCACACAGCGCATTCAAGCAATGCAATAATAACTAGCCCGCTTGGTCACCTTGTTCTTGCTAACTAGTAACATAAATATTTGATAAGTGCAAAAAAGCATGAACAATACCCATTTTAAATTTAAATCAGGTGACCATCATTATCGTCTTCAGCCTGATTACAACCGCTGCAGGGCAGAGGCCTCTCCCATGTTCCTGCAGTTAAACCGGTCCTGTGCTAGCCTCACCCACTTGGTCTTCGCTAGCTCCTTTATCTCATCTGCCCACTTAACTTCTCGCCGCCCCCACGACACTTTCCTTTCCTTGGAATTTAATTTGTTTCCCTTAGCAACAATCACTCATCTCCTTTCGCATTACGTGTACTGTCCTGTTCATGCCTGTTTGTTCTTCTTAATTTCGACTAGAATGTCATTAGCTCAAGTTTGTTCCATGACCAACTCTGCATGCTTCCAGTCTCTTAAGGGGGAATGAGGGGCTAAAGGGTGAACTTTTGAACTGTTGCACCAATTTCGATAAATGTTTCTGGGATGCCTTATCTGCCTCTCATTAGAATATCTTACAGGTTTCATCACCTTAGCACAAGTAAAAAAAAGTTGTAGCTGTCAAAATGGGTAATTTAAGTGTCAGCTTACGAAAATTATGATTCCAAAAGCATTGAAGATTACCTAACGGCTTATGCTTAGATAACTTCCAGGTAGTTCATTGTGCAGGATAAGGCCAACTGCTGGTTCTTTATGGCATTTTTGTAAAAATCTAAGCTCGTTAAAAGTGAACTTCACTTTTTCTGTTATTACATGTCACATGCCACCACGGTTGGGCTCACATGTCACATATTTGATACTTCTTTATTTTAGGTAAGAATTAGGAATCCACAAAGAACCTTATGTTGTTCCAAACAAAATTTTAGTTCAGAAAGAACCTTCAAGCAGCCTTTGATGAAAGAGTTTGAAAATGGCAGTTTTCCTAATATTCGTGCTCTTGGAAAGAGTGCGTACTAAGAAAAATGAGTTCAAAGATTTCAGAATGTGCTACTCAAATTTATGGCCCAAATTAATAAATCAAAGTGACCTGGTGCATACGTTGGGCTGTCCTTTTCAACATTACACTCCTCTGTGGTGATTATTTCAAGTGGCCTCTTTTTTTCCAGCTTTACATCTGTCCAGAGCCCTTGTCTGTGCTCGTGAAATGCTTTCCTTGGTTGCTTGCTGGATGCGACTCTTCGTCTAGGATCTCCAGCTTGTCTAGCACTTTGGTTAGCCTGGCTCCCAGTGGTGTGAAAACAGCATTTGAAGGTTACAGGTCTTGTTCTAGTCAATCCAAGCTTTTGTTTCGGTTTACCAGCCAATCTGCTGTTGCCACGGCCCAAAATTTTCCTTTTTTTTTGTATTTCCTTTTAACTGTCACCTGTACTTTTGATAGTAGGTCCTTTTTGGCTAGAGGGCGCACAAAACAAGCACTCTAACTTGGGGACGCACTTCGCATGCAGGTTCATGGCCACTACACGGCTGCGTCTTGAAATCAGCGTTCATTGGCACTTTCGGTGGTGAGTAAACACAATCTCGCAAGAAGAATTTTAATTTTTCTACTGCTCTGATGACAACCAAATTTGGTATCAAGTTTCCTTATTTCATGTGCAATCCAAAATGACAAAAATTTAAAACATGTTTTATGATAAAAATTGTGATTTTTAGCCCAGCATTAAGGTTATGCCTACTATTTTCCGTTCCATAGCTCTCTGCCGTGTCCTCGATTTAGGAGTAACCGTTTTTGTTAGCCTCCATATTTCTGCTCCATGGGTGAGTACCCGCTAAGGTACAGCTGTTACATACTTTCCTATTGAGGGATACTAGAGGCACCTTTAAGTATTGGTTTATATAGCTGACAAGCATCATCTCAAAGATCCTCAAACATATCGTGGCATCTAACTTTATTCTATTTTTATGGCATACATTAAATAGATTAGCTTATACCCTCAGCAGCCCAATTTCGGAAAGCTATTTTTATGAGAAGCATAACCACCCAAATTTACTTATAATTTTTACAGAACATGAACAATGATCATCAGAGTGACTGCACCTCAGTTCTGTTTCTGCCACCCACAAGCAACGAGCTATACGCAGTTTTAGGAGTGAAGATAAAAGGTTCAGTGGAAGTTGAGAAGTCAGCTTTGGTGCTTGTGAGGCTAGGTGCTTTGTGCGGTAATGGCCATTGTCCCATGATAAAAAGAAAAAGGAAAGAAATATATCATACCCCGTGCACACTAAAGGGGTAAGGGCGCAACCACGTTTCTGAGCAATGCATTAGAACACTGAAAAGTACATTCCAGGATTTTTTTCGTAACACAGTACGATACAAGCAAAGAATCAGTAAGCCAGCACCGATTTCCAACTGGGCTGTGCTGCGCTGTACAAGCATGAAAACAAGACTCGCCTCCTGGACGTCTACCGGAACGGAAGCTCCCTTCTTCTTTCCTTTTTTGGCAGATCCGGATTTGTCCTGTCCAGAACCCTTCGCTGAAGTGTCTCGGGGACCGTGACTTTTGATGTACTCCAAAACTTGCTTGTGGTGGCACTGCTCGACCAATTTCTTGAGACGCTTGTCATTCAGCGGATTATCTCTCAGCTGTATTTCCTTCAATTTGCTGATGTCTCCGATTTCGCCAGGTACCTGCTTTACCAGGTTGCCAGCGAGGTCGAACAATTTGAGCGACGGAAGGGCGTACGACAGCTTGCCCGGCAGTGCTTCGATGCGGTTGTTGCTCGCTACAAGCTCGGACAGGAATTCGAACCGTACCTCTCCTGAAAGAAACAACGGAAACTCTTCCACCTGGTTCCTAGAAAAGTTGAGCACAATCAAGCGCGTCAGCCTGTTGAACTCCTCTGGGAACGCCGTCAGCCGGTTGTTGCAGACGATGAGGCTCTGCAATTCTTTGAGGTTGGAGAATTCGACGGGTAACTCCTCGATAACGTTGTTCGAGACGTCCAGAAACTTCAAATGCCGAAGCTTGCCCAGGTCAGGAGGCAACTTTGCGAGTTGGTTCCCACTCAACACAAGCCGGTTGAGGTTGACGAGGCGAGCAATGCCATCGGGCATCGCCGTGAGACATGTCTGACTTACTTCTAAAAAGTTGAGGTGAGTGAGAGAGTATATAGAAACATCAAAAGAATCCTCTTCAATTCTTTTGGAGATTTCCGAACCAGATAACACGAGTTCGCATCGTTTTTCAATTCGAGCGTGGTCCACTTCTTGCCACGCGGGCGCCATTTTCGGTAATGACAACTCAGAGTTGCTGACATAACAACGTGCTCACCGGCTCACCAACGTGAGCGCACGAGCTACATGCGAGCTTCATTCTAATGAAGTTTTGTATGATTTCATCCACGCCATTTTACGTGCACGCCTGAAAGAAGTGGATGTTTATTTTTCATGCATGATAAAATTGTATCAGCGTCTTGCGTTCATGAAGGCTCGCGTTTCATCACTTCACCACAAGTGAAAGTGAACTGTTTGATCAAGTTACGACTTTAAAACTTTTGAAACGCGGGATGTTGCTGGGCGTATTATTACATGCTAAATAAAGCTCTGGTGGACGTGGCGTCCTGGCAGTCCTTCAGTCAAAAGGACAATTTTAGGCAATATGTTGCCTTAGACGCTTCGGCGTATAGTCATAGTAAGTCGATCGCGACAGTGTAGTACGCCATGAGGGACGATGGGTACGGATATTGGAAGTAGTGCACTGCACGGGCTCGAGCCGGCTATGAAATTTGCTGTTTTTCCGGGCCCGGGCCGGGCTCGGGCTTGAAATGGCGGGCCTGGGCCGGTTACGGGCTTGAAGGTGCGGGCCCAGGCTGGGCGCTGGGCTTTGACTAGCTGTGCACTGCTTCTTTCAGGAATGAAGGAATCCCGACGCTAAAATCATTGAAGTGGTTTATAAATAAACCCCTAATAGCACATAGCGAATGAAAAAAAAAAAAAAAAAGTTTATTCGTAGACCCAGCTGCACTCGGTGGTTTGTCCAAGTAACTTTGGCTGCGTATACGCCTCTCGGCATTCAACGACAGCGAAAAAGTCAAAAGAAAAAAAAAAACGCAAAACCCCGCAGCGTTCTCTGCTACCGTGTGCAGGTCTTATGGATCGCTGCAACGCATGACACACGGCTCGTTTCCATGAGTACACGCCTACTAAAGTACACAAGGGTAGCTTGGAATTTTTCAGCCATCAGTGAGCACACTCCGCACCCTTGCATCATTTCGTTTTCGTGTTACCGTCAACGACTGGACATATGAAGCCTCATAAGGGCCACTCGATAAGGACCTTTAATCGACTGCTCCGAAGATACAGCCGTCTTCACCTCACCCCCGCTCCGAAAAAAATCTCTCTACGCTACGAGAAACTATTGAATAAGAGCGTATTGCATTAGGAATCTTCGGTTACTCAAACACATATTTATGCAAAATAAATTCAGGCGTTTCTTTCCGTCTCCATCAAGATGCGGAGAGCGGCCATGAGTTCTTCAATGGAATATTGTTGCACAAGAATCTGTAGCTTTTTCCTTTTCCCGCCCTTGATCACACAGGTTCCTGAGGAATAGCAGGCCGTGAACAGTCTGTGTGTGATTAAGCAAATAACTTGCCTCAGGAGTTAATTGATAATAAGAAGGCACATATATTTGAAATCCCTGTAATTTATAGCTCTTAAATGTGCATGAACACAACAGCGTAAACTAAACTGGCATGCCAGAACAGTTTTGACCAAGCATTTGCTTCTGCCGGTACTTTAACAGTGCTCTTCTCTGCTCAGAAGAATATTTTGTCATATTATGTAACATTTAAGCAGTAATATTTAATTTAACAGTACTATAAGTCCTATGCATGGCTAAGATAGGAGTGCTTTGCTTATATCAAAAGTACAGTCATAGTACAAAAATAAAAATCATATTGCACATGAAATACAGTCATGACCAAAGGAAAAAAAGATTTGAACAGCATAACTACCATCGCTAATCCAGCAGTCGAGACAACAGAGAACATTAATCACGGCTCTTAGCATATACAATATTATTGGTAAGATTATTACAATCTAGCTTCGGACATAGTGGTTAGCACACGTAGAAGACGCAGGAGGACACTTCCTCGGCACCTACCAACTTGCCCAAATAAGAGCCTTGTTAGTGCAGTCTCGCCCTCTTTAGATAAAAAAGTACTTCATGCAGTCTTTTGAAAATCTTTTTTAATCCCGTGCTTGGAATTTCATTTCATTCATCTCATTTATTAATACTGTCAGCCACTATAAAGGGCTGTAACAGGAGTGGAAAATACAAAACGAAAAAATGAGCAATACAGAACACGATGAGAATCAATAGTAAATCAAAAATCGTCTCTGAATACACACACAAATAAAACAAAAATGCATCACACAGAAATCGGAACAACAGCCATCTTACACAAAAGCAATATGACCTCATCGCCCTGTGCTAGTGCCATAGATGAAATTTTCTAAATGGCGTACAAATTCACATAATGATGAATATCGAACAGTAGAATCTGGAAGAGAGTTCCAGTCCTTACAAGTTCGTGGAAAATAACTAAACTTAATTATTACCGGCAATGGGATGAACTGCCGGGCCTAGGCCGGGGCGAGTCTTTGTAGCGTGGGCCTGGTTCGGGCCTGCTTTATGTCAGCTCGAGCACTGGGCCTGGGCTTAGAGGTACGAGCCCGGGCTTGGGCTTCTAGCGATGGGCACGGGCCGGGCACGGGCCGCAAAATCAGGCCCGCGCAGTACTCTAATTGGGAGTACCATGGAGCGAGGCCGAAGGACCGAAGGAGTAACTGCGCCGGCCTCGACTCGCATGGCGGCAGCCTTCATTTGATTAGGCCCATCGGCAGTGCTTTGGAGGCGCCGGCGCCCGAACTATCAAGACATTGTGCTGGCCACCCTCACTTCTATGGCGGGCTACGGAGCACCATGCTTCCACCTGAACAAAACATGCATACTTCAGCCAACTGGAGACGCTCCGTTTGGAGTGCCTGAGTACATTCACAGGACTGAAACTATACACACGCGAATCACGGAGCCCTATCAGTACGTTAGCTTTGCGCCCTTGAAAGCCTTCATCGAGGCGAATAATGAGAGTCATGACACGAAGTGCGAAGACGGAACACAGTGGCGAAGCGTAAAATTGCTCAAACTATTTCCTGACGATCCCCACGCACTATGCAGCAACACTGCATCAAATGAATGAGCCATCTTCATTAAGACACTTTGAGCCATGATGGGACGGGCTGGTGAGGCTTCCCAAACCGCTTACTCGAAAATGCAACGCGCGAGACCGTCAGTGTAAACGCGAACTGGTGGCATCCTTCTCGGACGAGAAAACAGAATGTTTATAGGTGCGACCTGGGCTCCTCGACAAACAGCGCAGCACCGCAAAATTACGCATCAGTAAGGCCACGCACCCAGCTCCGCTCAACTGAGTTTGGACGATCTTGGCCATACTCCAGAAAAAAATAATAATAATGATTGCGTCTTAACTCGGCTAAGCCCGGTTAAGCAAGGGAAAACTTTGTTATCCTTGGTTATGCTGTGTAAGACTCATGTCGATAACCTAATTTACAGAGCAGAAGCTCGATTAAGCATGGTCAGACATGGTTTGCTGTGGTTATAGCACTGGTTATAGCGCGCGACTCCATTGTTCGCTAACCTCAAGGGCAGCACAGCCGGGTCTAGACGTCACGAAGGTGTCGAAGGTATCTTGAAGGGAACGTCACAGCAGGCGAGCCATATGGGCAGCGTTGGCGGTAGAGGGATAGGGGCAGGGGATTGAAGGCTGTGGCATTGTGCCATGCAATCTTCTATAGTTGTAGAGATATGTATCGGTACGAATAAGTTTGTGAGATGCGTGAAGAAGAAGAAGTAGGTGCGCGAAGCAGAAGAAGCGAGCGCCACCGGCTTCGTCCGCCGTACCTGTGAAGAAGAAGAGCGGCGCCGGCTCCTCGCGCCGGACCTGAGATAAATATAATCGTCGATGACATTTATCCACGTAATGACTACCTTTCCTCTTGATAAACGGCATACTACAGGACTACTTGAAAACCTTTCGCTCACATGCTATAATTGCGACTGATGCCTCGATGTGCGAAGAAAAGGGAGATGTGGACATTTGCCCTCAGTTCCTTCACTGGCCATTTTTCCCTCCGTCTTCGAGATTTCACCCCTATTTATTTAGCTGAGTTACTAGCAGTAGTTTTTTCCTAGCTGTGCATGTTTCCAAATTCTTTTTCAAAGGCTCTAATACACTTAAAGACTCCGTATCACTGTGCACTTCACTATCTGCGTCTAAAGAGTTGCAGTTAGTTCGCACACTTAAATTTCTCATCCCTCTTCATGCCCAATCGATTAGGATTGTTTAGGTTGTGGGATTCTCTACGGGGCTGCGGCTCCGCTCTCAGAGCAAACAGCGCTCCGCTAGCTCAGACCACAGTGGTGGCCCCCAAGAACAACACGAACACCGAGGACCAAAGGGTAAACCGGTGTAATGGTTTTACTCAGCCGCGCACGCGCGATCAACCAAATCAGTTCACCTGGTTCCAGTCCCTCTTTTCCGGACGCGTCCGCACTGCTGGCCCGTCCGGTCCGCTCTCTCAGAGGTTGCACACCACCACACACACCACACGCGCACTCCCTCTCCCCGAAAACAACACCCAGCCAACACATCGCGCTCTTCCCTTGCCACAGCAGTCGAAGGAGAGAGGAGGAAGGAGGCTGTCACGTGATGCAGAGAGGAGAGGCCACACCTCACCCTCGCCGCCGCGTCGTAGCCAGGAGGGGAAGTAGCGGCGATATGTTCCTTCCCACAAGGTCCTGGTCACAGGGGCTTTCATTTCAATGAGTCTGCTGATGCTTTAGCGAAAACAGCCCTGAGTGGTCCCATCTTCGACCTCTTTCCAACCTGTGCGATCGTCACGGCAGACCGTTTTCGTACGAGGATTCCGCACTACTGCCCTTACTTCCTTGGATGATTTTCATCTCCTTCTATTCCCTTGGAGGAGTAAAACTTGGCTGTCGAAAACTTGAAGTTTTTTTCACGCGACTTTGTTGTCGTGTTCCTCAGCTAAATCTTTACCTTTACAGGCCTGGTATTGACATATCACAAGACGAGCCCCAAGGGGAGAAAACCACTGACCCAACCCCCAAGAAACGAGCGCGCACCTCATCACGACATCATAAGGACCTAACCCAATTGGAAACTCAGCTCGAAACCAAAATTGAAGCGCTCACCAACACCTACGCCGACACAGCTGCCGTCACTGACGCGGCTGGAGGAACTAATCACCACGTCCTATGGAACCATACAGGAGCGCTTCGACTTCATTGAACAAACCCTCAAGCCCATAGTATGCAGCCCCATCTTTGCTGCGCAATTCGCAAACCACCCATATCTCCAAAAACAGACGCAAGCCTCAACTCCATCACAAGCATGTCTCAGCCCCAAGCCACAATAGGATCGCTACCGGGCCTTCAAGAGAGCAGTGCTGCAACAACACATCACCACGGTAACCAAGAAACCTGACATAGTGTAGCGATCGTGGAGAACTACGCATCCCGCCGAAGCGCCGCGCGCCGCGGAGGATGAAGGGGACAAAAGTATTCCTTCTCTTCCGGGGTTGAGTAACCCAAACGGGTTGCTCGGTAGCGCCGCGTTTCCCTCTTCCCTCGCCGGGCGCAGGAGCGTACCGCTAGGCGTCGCAGACGCGACGCTCATTGGCCGAAAAAGGACAAAGGGCAAGATGCGCCGGGATCGGCGGGAACCGGCTACCGCCGAGGAGAGACGACAGCGAGCCGCGACAACGGAAGGACGCAAGGTAAATACCTCCCCGCTATGGATGGATGGACTAAACTTTAATGTCCAACAGATAAGGTGATCTACCCACCCCCCGACACGCAGGTCAAGGGGCGGGTGCCGCCGCCTCAGAGGCAGGCCGGGAGGTCTTGGGTCCCAGCAGCCTCTTCAGCCAGTTGGACGAGTAGGGGCTGGAGCTCAGGGTCCGAGCTGCACAGCAGGGTCTCCCAGGTGTCTCTACAGCCTATATTGTTCGTCCTCCTGGGAGAATACGGGCATTCCCATATTATGTGGTCGAGGGTCCCTCTCGCCCCACAAAGATTGCACTTGTCACTCCTAGCCTCAGGGAACATGTGGTTCGCCATAACCGGGTGCGGATATGTATAAGTTTGCAGTCGCCTCCACGCAACTGCTTGTCTGCTGTTTAATTTCGGGTCTGGTGGGGGTACCAGTCTACGATCCAATCTGTAGTGCTGCGTGATCTCCCCATATTTTAGCAAGCGCTCTCCGCTTCCTCGGTCATCAAGTGGCCCTGTAGCGGCTCGGCGGTAGAGATCTCGAGCCAGCTTGTGGGCCGCCTCGTTGCCGGGGACGGCTTCGTGCGCAGGAGTCCAAATTATTTGAATTTTCCTATCCAACTTTTTCTGGCCTAGGATTCTGGCTGCTAAGGGCGAGATCCTGCCCTTGCTAAAATTTTGTATGGCAGTTTTGCTGTCACTTATGACAAACTTCGCTTCCGTTCCGACGCAAGCTAACGCGATCGCAGTTTCCTCGGCTATTTCTATGCTCCGCCCGCGCAAAGTGGCAGCTGTCACGGGATTGCCCCGGCCGCTGACGACCGTTGCTCTTCGAAGTGTCAGGCCCCATCCAAAAGGATAGGGTCTCCAGCAAGACCTTCACCAGCGTTCTTTTTGGGAAGACCCAATAAACATCTGGTTCCGGGCAAAGTCCTGTTCTGTGTTGTGTCGTATTTTGCATTTCTACTTTGTGTGATCGCGGGAGCTCTGTGTTTGCGGCCTAGACCTCAGAAGAGGCTCGACGGCTTAATAAGAACCCCCACAACTGGCGCCCCAACGTGGTTCTCTCGTGCAGAAGCACTTGAGCTACTCGCTCCCGCCGGACACAATGCCAGACCAGCAGAGTAATCTGCCTGATCTGACGTGGCTCGCAGAGATCAGACCCGGGAACAGGGAAAGCCCGGCCCACGGCTCGCTCGCCGCCAACGCGACTCTACAGACGGGACAATTCGCCGCTGCAGGAGCAGCCAGCGAAACTCGACGCCCGCAGGCAGATTCCGGCAGACGCCGCGAAATGCCACCCTCAAGAGTTGGCGCGCCTCTGCACTACGCGCGAACGGATTGGGGAGAAGCACCAGGCACGCCATGTCCGCCCTCGCAGCTACCAAACGGCAGCACAGGGGCCGCGCCAACCCCGCCGACGATCTCGCCACTCGTCGCGGCACCCGAGAGCGAGGCAGCGGCAAACGCCGAAAACCTCGCAGGAGTCCTCGCCAGCGCATTCCAGCAAGCGCTGCAGTTCTTGCAACCCACCCCGCGGATCGGAACACCGATCCCAAAGTACAGCGGCTACGGCGATCAAATGAGCGCCAACAGCTTTCTCCTGGCGCTAGACCAGTACGGCCAAGTCAACGGCTGCAGCGAGACCCACATGCTGCGAAGGGTGATACCAGTGGCACTGGTTGACCAAGCCGCTCGGTGGCACCGTTTGGTAGGTCACACAGCGGGCACTATGGCTGAATTCCGCAGTATGTTTAGGGAGGAATTCCTTCCTCACGACTACCAGCAGCGAATGCGGCGAGAATTGGAACTCCGAACCCAAGCTCCCGACGAGTCGCTCGTCGAATACGTCAGGGCGATGCAGGAGCTTTACGATTACGCCGATCCCAACGCTTCGAACACGGAGCAAGTGGAACTAGTAATCCGACAGAGCCACCCCACCTTTGCTCTTTACCTGCGGGGAAATCGCTGCAGGAACCTGAATGAGCTTGCCGTGGAAGCGCGTCGGGTGCAAGCCGAAATTTCAGCTGCCCGTGCGTACCGGCCCCCGCCACCCCCATCGGATTGTCTGGAGCCCAGCTGCGCCTGGAATGGCAGTGCGCGTTCAAGGAGTGAAAACGCTCGAACGTCACGTGTTTCAGGTGAGGGCGCTTTCCCGGAAATCTCGGATCGCGCTCTTGATCCCTACTCAAACGGGCCGAGGATCATCGAAGCTGCGCGAGAGGTACAGTGGTCAACCTCACGCCGACCGCCCGACAGAGATTACCAAACACGGTCAAACGATCGAGCGCTGGTGACGCGCGCGGACGGGCAGCGTAGCATGGTGGTGGCACCGGCTCAACAAGCTCTCACGGACGGCCGTACGCGAGAGCACCCTCGTCTGCCTAGAGCCCGGAATCCCGGGCCATGCTTCTCTTGTGGCCAAGTTGGTCACTTGGCTCGTGCCTGCCCTGCGAGTCAGGGAAACGAGGTAGGCCGCCGGTAGCAGCGCCGGCGGCCGAAGCTGATCCGAGCGACGGAGCTGCAATAGTGGCACCCTCACTTCTCAGGATCGGAACACCGACCACTACCAGGGCTCCGTTCATAGACCTTGCGATAGCAGGGACTACGTTCCGAGCACTGCTTGACACTGGTGCTAGCACTTCTCTAATCGGGGACGAAGTCGTTTCCCGCCTTCGACAGAGAGGCATTCGGGTGCGAAAACGCAGCCTGCCCCTCCAGTTGGCGAGCGGAGAAGTATGCTCCGGCGGTGATGTGCGCCTCGTCGCGCGTTGGAATCAGCGCGCTCGGCGACAGCGTTTCATTCATCTGCCTGGACTCACGGTACCAGTTATTCTCGGCCGAGATTTCTTGTCCCGTACGGGAATCGTGGTTGATATCGGCAATGGTGGCTATCGGGAAAGCCCGTTCGCGCCACTCAAGCCGTTCGTCACAGCACCGACCACGACGGCCGAAAGGACAGCTTCCGAGGTGGAAAGGAGGAATACCTCCCGAGGAAGCGGCGCTCCCCCTCAGCCGCTGAATACAGCAGCTGCGGCCCGTCCCCATGCCTTGCGCGTGGGCGCGGAAGAGCGTTTACGGGGTCTGCTGGCAAACGCCGACAACCTGACAGACCATGAGCGCGGCCGCGTCTTTTCGTTGTTAGGAAACTTCGAAGAGATGTTCACGGACCGCCCCGGCTGTACCAAGCTTGTACAGCAACGCATCGAGACAGGAGACGCGCAGCCTTGGAAATCCAACCCGAGACCGGTCAGCCCCGCCAAAAGGCAGGCGATTGACGCGGCGCTGCAAGAACTGATCGATGCGGGCATTGTTCGCCGCTCATCAAGCCCCTGGGGATTCCCAGTGGTGCTGGTCCCCAAAAAGGACGGTAGCTCACGGCTGTGCGTGGACTACAGGCGACTGAATGCGGTCACACAAAAGGATGCATACCCCTTCCCGAGCGTGGACGACATTGTTTCGAACCTCGGCGGAGCGCGGTATTTTTCTACTGTGGACGCTAGCAAAGGCTATCTCCAAGTAGAGATGCGACCAGGCGACGAGTGTAAAACGGCGTTCACCTGCCACAGGGGTCTCTACGAATTCGTTAGGATGCCCTTCGGTCTGTCCGGAAGTCCGAGCACCTTTCAGCGGCTGATCGACCGTGTACTGGGAGACGCCAAATGGCATCACGCTCTCGCCTACCTGGACGACATCGTCATCTACTCCCGCACATTCGAGGAACACCTCGAACACCTCCGAGACGTTCTGGGAAAACTCAGAACAGCAGGTCTCACGCTGAACCCCGCTAAAGCACAGCTGTGCAGGGCTGAAGTCAGTTTGCTCGGCTACCGCGTTCAGCGAGGAAAAGTAGCCCCGGACCCTGACAAACTTCGCGCTATCCTGGAATTCCCGGTGCCGAATGATGTAAAGGCCGTGCGCCGTTTTCTCGGCATGGTGGGCTACTATCGCCAATTCATTCCCAACTGCATCCGCCTGCAAACCCCTCTAACAAAATTGTTAAGGAAGGCAGCCCCGTGGGAATGGGGAGAGGAACAGCAGGCGAGTTTTCGTCAGCTCTCGCAAGCCATTGCCGATACTGCGTCACTGAAACTCCCCGACCTAAATAGGCCCTTTTTGATCCAGACAGATGCCTGCGATTTCGGAGTGGGCGCAGTGCTTCTCCAAAAGGAGGACGAGAAACTGCGCCCCGTGGCGTTCGCCAGCCGCGCGCTGACGCCGGCGGAGCGCAACTACTCAGTGACGGAGAAGGAATGCCTCGCTATCATCTTCGCGCTCCGAAAATTCGAGATGTACGTGGAAGGTACAAGGTTCACGGTCGAAACCGATCACATGGCCTTGACATGGCTGACCCGCTTACGCGAGCCGAGCGGGAGGCTCGCGCGCTGGGCACTGACGCTACAGCGCTTCGATTTCGAGGTGCGCTACCGGAAAGGTGCCACAAACGTGGTTGCGGACGCGCTGTCGCGCGCGCCGGTGAATGACCCGTCCCCAGCCGCGGGAGAGGAGGCGCGGCAACTTCCCCGCTCGTCGGGAAAGGAGGGCCGAAAGGAGAAATTCCTGCCTCCGGAGCACGCGCATCTCGTGACAGCGAAAACGCCGATCGAGATTGCATTCAGCAGGGAAGAGCTTATCAAAGCTCAACAGGAAGACTCGTATTGTCGTGAGATGGTCGCCAGTCTGCGTGAAGAGACGGACCAATCGACAACGCTGGTCGAAGGGCGCCCAGAATCCGCGGAGAACGCGGTAGGCGCGAGCTCTAGTGCAGCTGGTATTGCTGCGAGTGAGCTGGAGAGCTTCCTGTTGAACGCTGATGGAGCTTTGCTGAAATACGTGCCTGGCAAAGAAGACTCAAACGAGTGCTTCAAAGCCGTCATCCCCGGCCAACTGAGGCATGCTGCTTTGGAGCACTATCACGACGCAGACGGTCACGGAAGCGCACCAAAGACATGGAAGAAACTATGTCGGCTCGCTACCTGGCCAGGAATGAAGGCTGATGTATGCAAGTACGTACGGACCTGCCACGTCTGCCAAGAAAGGAAGCCGCGAGGTGGAAAACCGCCTGGCCTGCTCCAACCGATCGTGAGCACAAAGCCATGGGAAACTGTGGCGTGCGATCTGATCGGACCGCTGCCGCGCAGCAAAAGAGGGCACAAATTTGTGTTAGTGGTGACATGTCACTTCAGCGGAATCGCTGAACTCTATCCGCTGCGAAACGCCACAACGAAGGAAATCCTGACGAAGCTCTCAGGATTGTTCTGTCGCTACGGGTTTCCGGAGAGGCTGATCACTGACAACGCCTCGTATTTCACGGCGAAAGTTTTTCGTGATACGTGTGCCGCCATGGGCGTACGGCAGCAGCGAACGACGTGTTATCATCCGCAGTCAAATGTGACCGAACGCCGCAATCGCGATGTGAAGCCACTGCTCGGGGCATACGCCCGGACGCACAACGACTGGGATGAGCACCTCGACGCGATCACCTTTGCACTGCGAACAAGCGAGAATCGCTCCACAGGTTTCACGCCTGCCTTCCTGATGTTCGGGAGGGAACTAAATACGCCAACTGACACCATTTTGACCAAAAGGCAGGATGCTTCGTCAGGCGAAACGGCAATAGCCGACTACGCGCGGCGCATGCGTGATCGCTTGCAAAAAGCAGTGAGCGAGGCCAGCCAAAATCGCGCTAAAGCAAGGGCTAGCCAGAAGGCTGCCTATGATCGCGCGCATCGGAACGTGGAATTTCAAGTGGGAGACTTCGTTCTAAAGCGTATACCCATGTGCAGAGCGATGCGAGCACGGGGTTCGCAGCTGGCCTTGCGCCTAAATGGATTGGGCCGTTCATAGTTGCTGAGAAGCTCTCGCAGTTGAACTACAGGCTGAAAGATCCGAACACGGGTCGACTCGGCAAGCCGATCCACGTCGGGGAGCTAAAACAGTACTTCCAACGGGAAGTGGCTGGCAGGGCGGCAGCGCCGATTTCGCGAAGACGCGGGAAAAGGTCAGTGCCCCCACCTACCCCCAAAGCTCGCCCATACAATACCCGCTCTAGGCGAAAGCGACCTTGACGGGGTGAGTGGCCTGACAACAACACCTCGACCGCTCAGACGAGTGGTCAAGGAAGCAACCGGTTGTGAGGAAGCGAGCTGGCTACGGGAGGGTCGTATTTAGCAGTATTGTTGGTATGTCCCCTCGTGCCAAACAAAGGGGGGGAAGGAAAGGAAAAGCGGATGGTGGCGAAGACGCTACCAAGCTGTTCCCCCTCTCCATTTGCTGCCGTAGGGACCGGGCCAAGTGGCAGGTAACTATTGGTTAGAGGCGTCAAGGGAAACCAATCGGAATCCCGTATTTGTTTCCCAGAGCGCGGCAGGGCGGTTCGAAGTCACTCGGAGCAATTCGTTCGGCCGCCACGCCAGTCGGATCCGAAATGCCGTCACAGACAGCTCGCCGCTCTGGTCAGGAATTGAGCCAGGACGGAGCCCGCCTGGTCCGGGCTGACGGAGAGACCGGCGTGACGCAGCAGCAGCAGTACCGGCATCTCCGTCGGCCACCGGGGCGCCGGCAGCCACAGCCTCGACTTGGACAGCAGCAGCGGGGCCTTCGGCGGCCGGGGCCGCAGCAACGGGGCCCGCAGCAACGGGGCCCGCAGCAACGAGGCCCGCAGCATCAGTGCCTGCGGCCGCAGCGGACGCAGCAGTGCGACCCGCGGCCGCAGTGGCCGCAGCAACAGTGGCCGCAGCAGCAGCCCCTACAACAGGAGCGGCCGCGGTCTCCGCGACGGACTCCAGCGGCGGCGGCTGAAACGGGACAACGGCAGTTCCGGTCCGTGGCCACCTGGACGAGCCAGGAGGGTGCCGAGCCGCTGCGACCATACGTAAGCGTGGCGGCCTGGGCAAACCAGCTCCAGGTGGCGGCGGACCTCGCCCTGGATCGGGTGCCGCGAGTCTTCCGCGGCCGCACAGTACGGGAAAGCTGGGCGGCGCACCCGACTTCGGGGATGGCTCCCGATCCAGGTGCCGTCTACTGCGGCACGTGCGGCGTGCTGCTGGTGCATGAGGATGTGCACAGGGCATCGGCGGTCCACCGGGCCTTCGCGGACCGCTGCGACGCGAGGCAGGAGGCGGAGGCGGTACGAGCCAGGATGGCTCGCGACCCGGAGTTCGCCGCCCTCATACTCCGGGTGGACGTGCCAGGCGACCAGAACCCGGAGTCCCTCCTGCCTCGCCTCGAACCCACGGAGGACCGGCTCGTCATCGACGAGGATGGGATGGCCCTGGAAATGGACCTGCTGGGGGGTTTTTAAAAAAGGGAGGCGAGCCCGGACACCCCCCCCCCCCCGCCCCCCGGCCTTCCCATCTGGATGAAGGCGGCAAGGAAATCGTTGCCGGCCTACCGTCGCCTGAATTCAGGTGACGTTCGGTCTTTAGGGAGGAGGAGTGTAGCGATCGTGGAGAACCACGCATCCCTCCGAAGCGCCGCGCGCCGCGGAGGATGAAGGGGACAAAAGTATTCCTTCTCTTCCGGGGTTGAGTAACCCAAACGGGTTGCTCGGTAGCGCCGCGTTTCCCTCTTCCCTCGCCGGGCGCAGGAGCGCACCGCTAGGCGTCGCAGACGCGACGCTCATTGGCCGAAAAAGGACAAAGGGCAAGATGCGCCGAGATCGGCGGGAACCGGCTACCGCCGAGGAGAGACGACAGCGAGCCGCGACAACGGAAGGACGCAAGGTAAATACCTCCCCGCTATACTTCTTTGTTGTCGCCATCTTGCCCTTCGAAGTGTCAGGCCCCATCCAAAAGGATAGGGTCTCCAGCAAGACCTTCACCAGCGTTCTTTTTGGGAAGACCCAATAAACATCTGGTTCCGGGCAAAGTCCTGTTCTGTGTTGTGTCGTATTTTGCATTACTACTTTGCGGCCGTGAGAACGGCTGCACGTGGTGTGTGATCGCGGGAGCTCTGTGTTTGCGGCCTAGACCTCAGAAGAGGCTCGACGGCTTAATAAGAACCCCCACACATTCTGCTGCAAGAAACGGGGACGGCGAACCCAACCCTCGCTGGGTATCGCGCTCACGTTAGCCCAGCGGAGGGACGAGGCGTCTGCACATTCGTCCGCAAAGGGCTCACGTTCATTGAACATCAGCTCAGACACGGCCGCAGCAGGGTGGAATACACCTTCACCGAAATCATTCCAAGCAAACAACGGAAAGACAGCCTGTTCATAGCTAACATATACAGTAACCCCAAGCACCAAACACAGAAATTCAAGACCCTGCTACACACAGCCAACACCCAAGCCAAAGGCGACACTTTGCTGATTGGAGGAGACTTCAATGCCTTACATCGAGCGTGGGGTTACTTGAAACATACGGCAAAGGGACGGGACCTACTACAGGATACCCTGGATCACGACTGTACCCTGATCACGGATCCCAATCATCCTACCCGAATCGGCAATTCCGTAGCACGAGACACCACACCAGACCTTACATTCATCAAGAACGACCACACCGGCAAAATAACATGGTGCAACACCGGCGTTGACCTGGGCAATGACCACTACATCCGCGAAATTACGATTCCCAATCAATTCCGGGGCAACACCATTACACACAAATGGACGGACTGGGACGGTTTCCGTAAGGGACGACCAACCACACCGCAAGACATCACAAACATTGAAATCTGGTCGGCAGAGCTCCGCGATGCAGTGCACTCGGCCACCAAGACCATTGAAACGGACGAGGACATCATAGCTATGGACAGTCGTCTGGCCCATCTCATCGAGGCCAAACGTTCGATACAGGCACGCTGGAGGCGGCAACAGCTGAATCGCAAATTGAGAAAGAAGGTGGGCGACTTAAACAGGGCCATTCAACATCACTGCAAGATCCTGTGCCGTCAGCAGTGGAACGAAGTCTGCAACCGAGCTGACGGGCAACTACATCGTGGTTGCACATGGAATTTATTTCGGCACCTCCTAAACGACCAATAAGTCACACCAGCGCGATCGCCAGGCCTGCCTCATACACACCGCCACACAACGAGGAAAAGACGTCGTTATCAAGGCCCCGGAAGCCAAGTATCTGCCACACACGCCAACGGAAACCCACCCGCCATACGGAGGGCTGCCGAACGCGTGGCTCGACCGAGACATTACCATGTCAGAGGTACGGGTAGCGCTGCACGAGCTCAACACCCGCTCAGCAGCCGGCCCCGATCTTATTACCAACAAGATGCTACGCAACCTCGACTATGCATCGATCGAGGCCCTAACCCGCTACTACAACGAATGCTGGCGTTCGGGCAAGCTCCCCCGACAGTGGAAAACGGCAAGAACAATCTTAATCCCGAAACCGGGCAAGCCATCGGACATCGGCAACTTGCGTCCATCTCGCTCACGTCCTGCGTGGGCAAGGTGCTAGAGCACGTGCTTGCCAACCGGTGGCAGGAGTACCTGGAAAAGAAAGACTTATATCCGAATACGATGATCGGCTTCAGGCGCAGACTCAGCGCACAAGACGCCATGCTACAACTCAAACAAGAAATAATCGACAACAAGACACAAGACAGCAAAGTGATTCTGGGACTTCATTTACAAAGCGCATTCGACAAAGTCAAACACTCAGCCATATTAGCACAAGTATCGAGACTGAACATGGGGGTAGCGAGCTACAATTACATCCAAGACTTCTTGACCAACCGCACTGTGGAACTGCACGCCGGATACCTTAAGTTCCCCGAACACAAGCTCGGAAGCACGGGTACCCCGCAAGGTTCAGTCATCTCGCCGTTGCTCTTAAACCTTGTCATGATCGGGGTAGCGAGGACAGTAGAAGGGACCGGCGTCATGCATACGATCTACGCCGACGACATTACCCTGTGGGCGGCACCGACGCCAGCATTGAGCAGCAGCTCCAAGAGGCTGTTACTGCCATCGAGCAACACCTTAACGGCACAGGCCTAGTGTGCTCGTCTGCCAAATCCGAGCTGTTCGTCCTCACACCATTACAACGGGGTCGCAAACGCGCTCCCCCTCGGGAGTGCGATCACATAAAGATCGTGGCTGCATCGGGGCAGCGCATCCCCGAAGTTCCCAAGATCAGGGTCCTGGGCCTGCTACTAAACAAGAACGGCCGCAACGACGAGACCATCACAAGATTACCACCAAGGCAATGGATGCTATCCGGCTCATACACCGAGTCTCGACACGACGGGCAGGCATGCGTGAAGACAGTCTTCTGCACCTCGTCCAGTCGTTCGTGATCAGTCACATCGCCTACGTTGCGGCCTACCTCAACTGGCAGGCCACTGACCGGACAAAGATAAACACGCTGATCAGACGGGTTTACAAGACGGCGCTGGGATTAATGGGGACCACGAGTACGGCTCGGCTCCTGCAGCTCGGCGTCCATAACACCTAAGAAGAAATAGCCGAGGCGCAGCTCACTGCGCAAATGGAGAGCCTCTCTACCACCAAGACAGGCCGCAGTATACTGACGTCCCTGGGTTACAATCCTCGAGCTCCCAGTAGGCAATCGTGCGAGATCAGCGTTGAGGCGTGGGCCCACATCCACGTGGACCCCATCCCGAAAAACATGCACCCCGAGTACAACCAAGAACTGCGGCAGGCGCGGGCCAAAGCCCTCGTCGAGCAACTCGCCCAGGACCCGCACGCCCGGTTCGTGGACGCTGCGGAATACAAGCGAGAAGGATTCGTGGCAGTGGCCGTTGCGGCGGCTACCGGCATCAAAACAACGGCAGCGAGCGTGCGATGCACGGACGCCACAGACGCCGAGGAGGTTGCTATCGCTCTGGCGATCTCGGAGGCCGAGTGTCGCACCGTGCTCAGCGACTCAAGGAACGCTGTGCGCAAGTTTGCCAAGGGGCGAGTGTGCTCGCCGGCGGCCGCCATCATCAGTAAGCTCCAGCTTCAAGACCGCGGCAACACTATCCGCATCAAGTGGTTCCCGGCGCACGCGGGAGATTGTGCATCCTCACCGAATCACAACGAGACGGCCCATTCGGCGGCGCGAGCGCTTACCTTCCGCGCCCCCGAGAGGGAACGTTCCGAATGGTGGTTCGAAACAAAAGACCTAATGACCAGTTACAAGGAAGTGACAAAATTTTACCGCCTAGCTCGATGGACAATGCCGCCTCATCACCCAGCACTTAGTCGGGAGGAGGCGGTCATCCTAAGGCAAATGCAAACCGGGTCACTCCTAGCCCCGGCAATGCTACACGTCCTCCACCCAGACATCTACACGAGTGATATGTGCAGTGTATGTCAAGTGGGTCCGGCGGACCAATGTCACATCATGTGGGACTGTGCCAGGTTCCCGTCCGAAGCTGCATCCAGGACATACCCGACGGAACTTCAAAGTGCTGTGCAATACAGACAAGGACATGCAACTATGGGCCGTCCAGGCCCGGGGAGCGCTCGAAAAGCACAAGCCTCACAATCCACCACAAACGAGCCAAATGAGGTAGTGCAGAGTAGGGCTTAACCCCGGGTAGACGCTTGGCCAGCATCACGACGCTTTAACCCGCCGTTTGCCGGCTCCCTAATAAAGTTATACATACATACATAACCTCTCCTTTGTGCCAATATTGTGAAGAGCCAGAAGCAAGCGAACATTTTTTGCTCTTCTGTCGCCGACACACATCGCTAAGGAGGCGGGTTTTTGAAATGCCATTATAGAAACTAGCTTGCGCTTGTCGTGAGAGGTTGCTCCGTCTTTGGCGCTTCAATGTTGGGACGTGCCGATGGGAATGTATATGCTCTGTCGTACAAACGTTTTCTATAGAATCAAAACGTTTCCCATCATACTGGTTGATATAATTATTTGTCTTTATTTTTATGTACGTTTCGCTATTCCTAATTATGTATTTATTATTATTATGATTATTACTATTATATCTCACAAATCCATCCATCCATCCATCCATCCATCCATCCATCCATCCATCCATCCATCCATCCATCCATCCATCCATCCATCCATCCGTCCGTCCGTCCGTCCGTCCGTCCATCCATCCATCCATCCATCCATCCATCCATCCATCCATCCATCCATCCATCCATCCGCATCCGTCCGTCCGTCCGTCCGTCCGTCAGTCCGTCCATACATACATACATACATACATACATA
Source organism: Amblyomma maculatum (assembly GCF_055883805.1). Lineage (NCBI taxonomy): Eukaryota > Metazoa > Arthropoda > Arachnida > Ixodida > Ixodidae > Amblyomma > Amblyomma maculatum. Next base: position 171,751,254 of record NC_139346.1, on the reverse strand, counting down.
CATACATACATACATACATACATACATACATACATACATACATACATACATACATACATACATACATACATACATACATACATGCATGCATACATACATACATACATACATACATACATACGTACGTACGTATTATTTTTAAGGCGATGGCCTTTAATGGCTCATATGCTCGCGGATCGTGTCCGTCCGTCCGTCCGTCCGTCCGCAACGCTTTCGTTACGTGGGAGACGGTAGTTGACAGCTCAGCTGACATGGCCGAGCACTAACTGGACGTATGGCTTCCTGACATTACGTTTGGCAGGAGCTGCTAACCCAGGCCTCTCCTTTCATATGAGAGGGTGATATAAGAATCAGCCTATCAAGACCTATCAAACCTATCAGCCTATCAAGCTTATCAAGACCTATCAAGCATATTCACGTTATCCCTATGCCACGCAGTCATGTCCATACTGCTCGATTAAAGCGGGGCTTTATATTTTGGCTGGTAGCTCATGCTAACACGTCATCGCAAAAAATGGGAGTAAAAACAGAGAGAAAGGTGTAGTGGAGGGCTTCGGACCACCGCGCGATAGAGGCTCTCTCCTCATCGCAGTTTAGTGATCCAAAGGGGCCTCTATAAATTTTTCCACTTTTCGCAAGCAAGGGCAGTTGTAAACGCACTGTGTGGGTTTGTATGTGTGCAGTTTAATAATGTTACCAATGAGCGGCGAGGAAGGGGTGTTTATGAAGAAATAAATATACGTAGGGTTCCAGATATCGAAGACATCGAATCTATGTAGTATATATTAATGTTATGCATGTAGTGCATTAATGTTAGGAAGGGTTTGTGGGGAATAAGGGGAGGGTGGCATTGACAGTAAAGAATACGGTCTTGATCTCAAAGTTGTGTCTTCAATGCTAGGATTCGAATGTATTTACACCCCTTGCCGAAAGTGTTCAAAGAAACGTCTTTCTACAACGGCGCGCAATGCGAATCTTAAAGAGTACATAAGCTGAGTCGTGTTTATATATTTATTTGGAACACTGCCAACCCCAAAGGGGTCATTACAGGTGTGGAATCAGAAATGAGGGCGATAGGATAAAGCAACAGCACACGAAGAAACAGGGTCAACGATGCGTATACGAAAGAACTGCCTTTTCGACGAGCACAATAAATTTTTCAAATGTAGACTGTGTGGTAATATATATTGTTACGCCCTTAGAGTCGCGACGGAGACATTCTATTCGGTTCAGTTGCAATGCGTTCCATTCGCGTAGGGATCTGAGGAAAATAAGTATACCAGAACGAGTTATTATTACAAGAAAATTCTTTTATCAAATTTGAGTGCATGTGCCTGGTTTGGCGTGTGTGTCTTATATCTAAGAAGTCTGAAAAAATTAGCTGGAATGAGTTATGAAGCAGTAGGTAAAGAAATTTCAAACGCTGAAGTTTTGCTCTATGTACTTGCCAGAGTATGAAGACCTGCGCGCTGTAAAAGTTCTGTGACTGAGTCGAAACGATATTGTAGCGATTGAATAGAATATGAGAGTGGAGCAGCTTACAAAGAAACTATCTGGTTTTAAACGCAAACGGAAGCCTAAGTGGCAGCATATCTTTATTACACATTTTTATCGCTCTATACGTCTCTCTTTCTCCTCGTCTTGCGGGCGCCTACTCATACATCAGTAGCAGGCACTTGTGTTGAGTCCATTTGCAAAATGAAGAGTTTTCTCCTTCGTGGCCAAAGCATGCTTGCTCTTTGGTCGTACTGCGGCGAGCGGTGCCTTTTAGAACATATTTGAAGGAATAATATTGCGATGGCTCAATGTTTGCCCTTTCGAGGCATACGTGAAGGACGAAAGAAGAAAAAAAATGAAACAGTGACAGTATAAGAATGCAAATTTGATTGAATCACCTTTCTCGTACTACGTGCACTCTTAACTAATTCGGCATACCTGCATTCTAGCAAGCTGCGTTGAGTATGTAGGTAACACGTAGTACTGTGCCTGATTATGCGTTCTTGATTCGTCTGCTAACTTAGTTATCTGTCGACTGCTGGAATGCGTCTTCCGGTGTTCTCTGCCCGAGGTGGTGGCAAATGAGGTGCTCTTTCTTGTCTAGTCAGTGCCGGCGAGTCAAGATGCTTTGCGTGCAGTCGCTATATATGGCGGAAACAGAATGGCCCGGAGTCGACCAAAGACAGCGCAGTTCATCCAGGGTTTTTCCTTTTGTAGCGAGAGCTACATTGACCACAGCCTCGCCATTTCGCCGTGCCTGTCCGAAGAAGAAAAATAAGAAAAAAAAAAGAAGAAAAGAAGAAGGAAAGATGAAAAAGAAGAAAAAAAAAAGAAGAAGAAGACAGATAACTCGGTAGTTGTAGAGTCGAACGACAACAGTGAGTTGCTAGGACAGAAGGTTTGTTCTAACGTTGTGACGAGAGTAGCCATGCAGATTGCTCTTGCGTAACTCCAGGTTTAACCACAAGCTAAACCACAGCAAAAATTTTTTTTTTTCCGGAGAGCTGCCTTGCCCCACCTGGAGAGTAAACATCTCTCCCTCCATTTGCTGCAAAGCGAGTCTCTTCTTTCTTTCTTTCTTTCTTTCTTTCTTTCTTTCTTTCTTTCTTTCTTTCTTTCTTTCTTTCTTTCTTTCTTTCTTTCTTTCTTTCTTTCTTTCTTTCTTTCTTTCTTTCTTTCTTTCTTTCTTTCTTTCTTTCTTTCTTTCTTTCTCTCTTTCTTTCTTTCTTTCTTTCTTTCTTTCTTTCTTTACTATGATAGAGTAGCTACGGAATAAATAATGCGATACGGAGTTCATTCTTCCTGCACAGGACGAGATACTAAAACCTCCATTGGGTTTAACACCTTACTTTAGAGTCGTAGTATGTAAACAACTCTCATACAAGGGTCCCAAGACTCACTGTAGGGTGGCAAGTAACTGATAACGTGATGCTTTCAAAAGCTGTTCCGGTTGCTGAAGCCGTCGAGCAGTTCATCACGGAGAGAAGCGAGACGCCGTAATGCAGGGTCTGAAACCTTGTGATAAGAGCAGACTGTCTGCGCAGCGATCATGTGGGATGATGATGTTCTCTTCGACATTTATAAAGCAACAGCAAAGGCGCGACGCAATCCATATGCTCCTTTAATCTCCCCCGTGATCAAAATCAAACCTCCTTCTACAGGTTTCTAGCGGCATGCTGAGCCACCGTGCTGAAATTGAAAGGTTAATTTGTTAAGCAAGGTATATCAAAAATGGAATCTACAAAGCGTATGGAGGGAGGTGCTGCATAGATGTCTAAAGGCATCATCCAGATGAGATCTTCTGAACTGTGGTCCTCACCACCCACTGACGCATGACTGGCGGCTTGGCACACAAGCCTATGAGCTTCCTTTTCCGAGATCATATGCACTCGGATGCCATACGACGGCGCATGCGCGGCCAGTCTGGGGCCAATACCTTGGGGCTGGATGGCTGGCTGGTTGGCTGGGTTGTTTGGTCGGTCGGTTGGCTGGTTGTGAGTTTAACATCCCAAAGCGACTTAGGCTGTGAGAAACACCTATCTGATGGATCGCGGCGGTGAAGCTTGACAAGCTACAGGAACAAGCAACTAACGGGAAGATTTCTGCTGGTGCGCTGCTACGACTTTGACACGCTGCCGGCGGGTCACGTGACTGCGATAGCCCGTCGCAGCCCTTTGAGACGTTCCCGGATAGGGTCCAGAGACTCGGGAGTGCCGTCCATCCTGGTCCTGCGCACAATTTTTTTTTTAATTCCTTTTTTCCCACGCTAACTTCAGTCACATCACATCACTTTATTACCGTAAAATGGGGTATTACATAAAGGGTGGGTACAAGTATATGCACGATTTACAAAGGGGTGAAGGGTGCTGTCATATTGGGGAGCTGGGCTGTTCTCGCAGCACAGGAAAGTGCTAACGACTTCCCGCCCTTAACAGCCCAGTCAAACCGGTTCCTCCAAGCGTCGTAAAATGGTCTATATAGTCGTATGTACAAGACATATATGATTGAATAATATGGCAGTTATACAGTTAGAAAACGTGGATGGGCAGGCAGTGGTGCAGCCAGAAATATTTTTCAAGGGGGTAGGGGTGGGGGGGGGGGGGGGGTGTTATACGCCGCTGGTCGAAAGCAATGACGAAAAAAAAAAGCCTAAAGAAGGTGGAGGAGGCAGCGCTCAAACATTTTTGGGGCTGTTCTGACACTGTATCGCGTATCTGTTCCTTCGCTTCAGTAGCCTGCTTATAGTGCAGGTATTGTATCGCGAGTGAAATGATGGCCTTTTCGATCGTCTAGTGCTTCAGTTCACTTTTTCGATGAGCCCGTCATTTGAATCGTGCCTGTTGCGTCTGTGGCCGCGATGCTCATGGTGCCTGTTCGTGTCGAGTATCTAGCCTAGTCCGTTAGACCTACAAGACGTCAGTGTTCACGCCGAATCCCCGAGTGAGGGCTTGGACTCGGTTGTGCCGTCGAGCCTTATCGTGTTCCAGGCTCATGCTCTTTCTCTTCTGCAAATGAAGCTACTTGTTTTTTCACCAACATTGGAAGTGCCCTCGGTTGCTTGGGGTGAAGGAAGGGGGGGGGGGGGTGGGGGGGGGGGGGCTTATCACGGATGAGAGCGTAGTCTGTTCAGAGGCTCGCCTCAGATTTCTTTCAAACACGTATATAGCGCTTGCCTCCGTACGCTTTGCATATTCTACGTTCAGGTTGTTCGGCTCAGCGAATTCCCTTTCGAATTTAAACGCCGATTCTTAGCTCATGCCTTCACAAACCAGTAGTATAGGAGGCCTGATTGTGTGCACTTGCGGTTTTAAATAGGTTTTAAACACAAATGGCTGAGAACGCAACATCACCCCTTGTGTCCTCTACCAAGACAATTTTGCACCTATCCCAACTTTTCTGACCCTGTATTACGGCGGCATGATTTTTCTCAATGACGAACTGTTAGGCGGCTTCAGCGGCGGAACAGCTTTCGAAAGCATCACGTTTTCGCCTAGCTGCCACTCTTCGCTATAAGCTCTGGGCTGCGTGTGATGAGGGTGATTTGCATGCTGCAATTGTAACATAAGGAAGGAATGATTTCGGTACCTCGTCCTGTGCACTGCTGAAACAACGAATTACGTATCCCATTGCGGTGTCACACAAGACATAGGAGCCTCACATGAAACTGCATTAGGGCATGCTCGGTCGCTGATAATAAGACTATATTTGGTATCCTATAGCAAACAATTGCTGTCGTGGTGCATATATGTCAATCAAAATAAAAATACATGCCATTTAAACTAAAAAATAACATCGCACCGTTTTAGCCGCGCAAACAAGGCGGGGCGGAGAAGAAAGAAAATATTCATGAAAAAGGAAATGCAATAGGAAAAATTAAAATATTGCGAAACCAAGCAGTAAGGAGAAGTAAAGGGGAAAACAACAACAACAACAACAAAAAAAAAAAAAAGAAGATAGGAAAGAAAAAACGAGGAAAGACTAATAGAAAGAAAGATGTAAAATTGAAAAATGTAATAAAGATATCGCAGAGAAAGAAGGAAGTGAAAGAAAGAAAAATGAAACAAAAATAAATGGACAAAGAAAGAAACAAACAAGGTGTAAGCGAAGATAAATAAGGAATAAAGTAAAGGAAGGGGGGCTCGTTCTGCTGCAGATGGAGCGAGAGATGTTTACTCTCGGAATTGGCCAACTCTGTTTTCCGGAAAAAGGAAAAGCCTTGGATGGACTGCACTGTCTTAGGTTTATTCTGGCCCGTTCTGTTTCCGCCATGTACACAGGCTGCACGGAAAGCAACGGCTGCTATGAATCACTAGCTAGACAAGAAAAAGCGCCTCATTTGCCGCCGCGTCGGGAAGAGAACACAGGAAGACGCATTCCAATGGTCGACATATAATTCAGTTAGCAGACAAGTGAGGAAAACATAATCAGGTACAGTATTACATGTTACATGCATAGATATGACTCAATGCAGTTTCCTTCATTGCAGGTAGACTGATTTAATTAAGGCCCCGCCGGGGTGGTGCAGTGGTAAGACGCCCGACTACTGTCCGGAGTTCCCGGGTTCGAACCCGACCACGGCGGCTGCGTTTCGATGGAGGCGAAACGAAGTGGCGTCCGTGTGCTGTGCGATGTCAGCGCACGTTAAAGATCCCCAGGTGGTCGAAATTACTCCGTAGCCCTCCACTATGGCTCCCCTTTCTCTCTTTCCACTTTCACTCCCACCTTCATTCATTCCCTTACGTCGCGGTTCAGGTGTCCAGAGAGCAAGTGTGACAGATACTGCGTCTTTCCCTCCCTCTGAACAAATTATTATTATTTAGTTAAGCGCAAGCAGAATCGGGCGTTGATGATGATGATGATGTATTCGTGGCTCTGGCCTTCACAACTGGTGGACACAAACGATGTGCCCTGGCCTGAAGAAATGAATATTACAAAAAAAAAAGCAAAAAGAAAACTAAACGTCAGAGGAAAAAACAACAAAAATATAGAAAAAAGGTTAAAAAAAGCGTCAGTGCTGTGTCACTGTTTCGATTCCTAGCGTCAGGCTCGGCGTAGAGTGATCACAGTTGTCCACCACTCAGATGGTCGCTGCTTGGTAGCAGCCACAGCGTTGGGCATGTGCTGTGTGCGGCCGTACACGCAGACAGGTAAGCAGCGCTCCAGCCCTCCCCTCAAATAGAAGGTCAAGGTTGTTCACATACAAGCTGGCTATCCATATAGTCTTCTTGTTCAATCGGTAGCAGTCGAGGATGGACTTTGGTTCCATACCCTTGCTCCAGAGGCTATTTTCAGCCTTTACAGCCGGTAGCCTGACTTCCGCCGTTTCCTCTGCAACAGTATGATCCGTTTTGGGCGGAGCAAAGAATCCGTACTTCTTCTCCAGCTGATAAACTCTGCGTGTCCGGTTGGCATATCGCCGGGAGGTATTCGAACACTGCGTGCCCATGCACCTCGTGCGTGGCAGGAAGAGGAGGCGATCGTGGTAAGCGATCTTGCTCAAAGCTTCCCGTGCTTAAAAAACTCGACCACCCAACCTCCCCCAGCACAGCCTCGTTGGTGACCCGCCCACGACCTTCCTAGGGCGGTGCGCCCAACTGCCCGTTGCTGACGTACAATCTTATAGCCACTCTCGTCAATATAAACGACGGCTCACCGACGTTTCTACGCGGAACAACCTACAGCAGCTGCTTGGATGTGGCGTTTGTTTCCAGAAACCTCCATCCCTCCGTTTCTTGGTGTAGTGATGTGGAAACACATGGGAGTGATCACATACCAACGTACATATGCATCAAGTGGTTTGCACCTGCCACTTCACCTCGTGTGCAATACACAGACTGGCCCGCCTTTAGGGCAGCGGTGGAGACTTCCAGCGTGGACCTCCAGTCACCATCTCAAATAGAGGGACTCATTACTTCCTCTCTCAGTGAGAACACTCGCTATGTTAGTGTGCCGGTGTTGTCCAGCATCGACGTGGAATTCGAGCGGCTTCGCGCGATCCGTCGGCGGGCTGGAAGGAAGTACAGAAGAACGAAATCAGCGCAAGATCTCGCACTTTCTCGCCGAGCTAAACGACAAGTTTTGCGTCACCTGGAGAAGTTAGGACGACAACGTTGGAGACAGTTCTGCTCATCACTGGATCCCCGTAAGCCCCTGTCGCGTATCTGGCATGTTGCGAGAAGCTTGCGCACACCTCCGCGAGAAAGGCACCCTTTTCGTGCCCTGGCCCTTTACCAACGCCGCAATGAAGTTGACGTAGCTGAAGATTTTTGTAAAATGGTTGTGGGCACAAACCAGGCACAGTTACCAATTTCAGAGGTTTTTGCACCACCTTCGCCGAATGATCAATACGACGTGCCCTTTACAATAGCTGAATTAGACGCCGCTCTTGCTTCTTGTCGGCATTCATCTGCACCTGGTCCTGACGGGATTACGTATTCAACCTTATCGAACCTAGGCAAGGATGGTAGAACTGTACTACTTAATTATTTCAATGATATATGGGCTTCTAGTACTGTTCCTGAACACTGGAAAATTAGCCGCCTGGTTGCTCTTTTGAAGCCTGGAAAGCCTCTTCTCGAACTTACCTCATACCGGCCAGTTGCCCTAGCAAGCTGTGTTGGAAAAGTTATGGAGCGCATGGTGCTGGCAAGACTTGAGTGGTATCTAGAGAGTAATGACCTTTATCCGAATATGATGACTGGATTTCGCCGCGGACGCTCTTCCATTGACAGCGTCATCGACCTTGTGGCGACAGTAGAACACTAAAAGCGTCACCGTCGACTAGTAGCTGCTGCATTTTTAAATATAAAGGGAGCTTACGACAACGTCCTCCATGAAGCTATTCTTGATGGTCTTGACGACGTGGGAGTTGGTGGCCGGCTGTACTTGTGGATTGTAAGCTATCTCAGCGGCCGCTCTGTTTACATGACTACGCCTGAAGGAGATACTACCCACTTTCAGGTCGGTCGTGGAGTTCCACAGGGAGGAGTTCTCAGCCCAACTTTATTTAAAGTTGCGCTAATTGGCCTGGTGAGTGAACTGCCAACTAACATCCACATAAGTGCATATGCTGACGACATCTGCATCTGGGCCCCTGGTTGGACGCGCCCACAACTACGTGCGAGACTGCAACGAGCTGTGTCATCAACATCGATGTACTTACGGCGTCAAGGTTTATTTTTAGCGGCAGAAAAGTGTGCAGTGATCGCGTTTACGGGAAAATGTGTCAGCCGCTACCCGATTACCCTTCATGGAGTCGTAATACCATACGTCTCCAGGCACAGATTCTTGGGAGTAATTATTGACCACCGACTATCTTGGTCGAAACATATTGCTATGGTGAAGAAGAGGCTAATTAATTTTTGCCATGTGCTTCGTTACATAGCTGGCATCAGATGGGGTCCAACTGAGCGCTCCTTAATACGGCTTTACGAGGCTCTGTTTGTTGGCTACATCCGGTACAGTCTCCCAGTACTCTCTAGTATGAGCATTTCCTGCTTGCGGACTTTAGAGAGCGTGCAAGCGCAGGCACTGAAAATATGCCTTGGACTGCCCAGATGCACCTCTAACAAAGGCACAATTGAACAGGCACACGCTCGCCCAATGTCCATATACTTGTCACACGAACCACTTCGTGTATATTTACGAGCACTTACAAGACACCGTTTTCACCCACTCAGCAAGATTCTGGATGAGAGGCCGGACTGCAGTTTTACAACTGCACTCCGCTGCCATCAGTCGCAAGTACCGACAGGATATGCCCTCCCATATCGTCCCACCCAACCACCATGGACGATGGATAAACCTTTGGTGCACCTTCGTGTTCCCGGAATACTAAAGAAATCAATGGTACCAATTAGTGGACTCAAACAACTTACTCTGGCACACATCTGGTCAGAATATCCCAGTTATATTCACGTATACACCGATGGATCTGTGTCAGCACAGGCATCCGCTGCAGCTGTGGTCATACCAGCTCAGAAAACGACCCTGCATTTCCTTTTGGGACATACCTCTACATCAACCGCTGCCGAACTGGTAGCCATTCGGGAATCTATTCGCTATATATGTGGGGAACCACCTCAAAAATGGTGTATATTCACGGACTCGAAGACTGCATTACAAATTTTGGAAAACTTCTTACGCCACACTGCTTATCAGTCCCTGGCACTAAACATTATGGAGCTCATCACATCTGCCCAGCTGCAAGGCCACATGATAATGTTTCAATGGATTCCTGCCCACTGCAGCCTCCATGGGAATGAGCAGGCCGATGTTGAAGCGAAAAGCGCACTCATCAATGGCTTCCAAACAGCTGTGCCTTTTTCAAGAGCGGATACGACGTGTCTTCTAAAGAGTTATATGAATATTGCTACAGCAGCTTACTGGGCTCGACCAGACGCCCGACACATCCGTCTAAGAAGGCTTGATCGAACATTTAAATTTGATGTTCCGCGTGATTCCGCGTCATCAGACATGCTTGATACATCGACTTCGTTTAAACGTGGCTTTCACACGCAAGTACTTACAGTTAATTGGACAGATGGACTCACCGGAATGTTTAACTTGTGGCATCCCAGAGACTGTGGACCATGTATTATTGGTGTGCCCAGAGTATGCGAACGAAAGAAATGTGCTAGCTGCTTCCTTGAAGCGTTTAGACAAGAGGCCTCTGTAGGAGGAACTGCTGCTGGGCGCTTGGCAGGACAAGGGGAAGGGCGTCCAGGCAGTGCGCGCTCTTTGCCGTTATTTGAGCGCCAGCGGACTTGATTCACGTTTGTAAAGCAAGCTGCTGTGTCTGTATATATATTTCATATGCCTTCTCCCACATCGTCACCCATCATGACCTTCTTTCTTCTCTCCTTCCCCTTACCCGGTGCAGAGTAGCAGGCCAGATTTGAATTATTCGGGCCAACCTCTCTGCCTTTTCCTTTCAATAAATCCATCTATCTATCTATATAGCCACTCTCCGGTGCCTGGCGAGAGGCTAATAACTGCGTTCGCAAGTTTGAGACCTCGAACGTGGACCAACTTTCAGAGCTCACGGATCATAAGAAAATGGTTACATCCCCACATGGCCACATACACCACCGGTGAAGGGCGTGAAGATAAAGTCCCTCGATAATATGAAAGTAGCGACACTCTCCTCCACTCCGGTGTTTTCCTTCTCGAATATCCTCGCCCGTCGGCTGCGCTCGCTGCACACGGCACGCTTTTTTGGGCATCGCTCGCTCGCCGTCCGGGCAGTTGGATGGCACATGTGCGCGCTCTTAAGTTCGCGCTTTTTCCACACTCTGTTATTGAATAAAATCACGAGTAAGACATGCGACACGCTTGACTACCACGAGCCACATACATTAGCGTCTCGTACGCGCAATGAAAGTGCAAATTGAGAGCGCTTGCGGCACGAACAAAACCACTTGCTGCATGCATCTCACATTCATTTTGACTTTTCAATACCGTCTGTCTCAACACGGATTAGTATATGAAGCTTAATATTTACAATATATTTGAACACTCCAGAATATTTTCAGCATACCAATTGTTAGTTAAATTTAGATTCACCTCGAACTAATTTTCGCGGAAGTACAGTTTATGAAGTTGCTCACGAGTGGAGTTTTAGTAGTGGGATGTTTGCTGGGAACAAGCTGGGACATTTGCTTCGATAGCCGTCCTAAAATTTTTCTTTAAGGTTCAGTCTGAGTTTGGCACCGCGTAGTGCACTTGTAACGGCTTAATCGTTTTTGTAGTTGAGAATTTTCGCGGCGGCTTAAAAACGAATATGAACTTTTTTCTATTAAGCATGAAACGCCTTTAGCTCCCGCTGTCGGCGACCTTAAGGTGATGTCTAGCCGAAACCGAGAGCTAAAGATCTGCGCACCGATTTCCCGTCATCCGCCCCGCCGGGGTGGTGCAGTGGTAAGACGCCCGACCACTGTGCCGGAGTTCCCGGGTTCGAACCCGACCGCGGCGGCTGCGTTTCGATGGAGGCGAAACGAAGAGGCGTCGTGTGCTGTGCGATGTCAGCGCACGTTAAAGATCCCCAGGTGGTCGAAATTACTCCGTAGCCCTCCACTACGGCTCCTCTTTCTCTCTTTCCACTTTCATTCCCACCCTCCTCCCTTCCCCTACGGCGCGGTTCGGGTGTCCACAGAGCAAGTGTGACAGTTACTGCGCCTTTCCCTTCCTGTGAACCAATTTAATTTTATTTCCCGTCATCCAAGGAAAGTGTCCGCACCCCAAAAGTTCGCCCTCTCGACCACCGAAATTTGGATTCGACTTTACTGAAATCGCCATACCCAAATTATAGGTTAGACATTGATTTTGGCCACATTCGGATAAGGTCAAATTCAGAGGGTTCCTGGTGCTGCACTTTGCGGGAGGTCCCGAAATTTGGACGTAACCACTGAATTCGCCATATTCAAGTTAGGTTAGACACCAATTTTGGCCAGATTCGGACAAGGTCAAATTTTAAGGGCTCAAAGAAAACTTTTTGATGTGCGGATATATAGTTTTGCAGACACGTACTCTGGGCGAGTTCTCTACACGCTTTCCTGTGACATAAGCCTATTAATGCTTAATAATCTCCCTCATTGCACGCGCTATCGTTGAAAAGCGAGACCTAGGCTCAGAAATTAAAGCGGGTATTGTGTGCGAATGTATGCGCATTGCCTGCATCAGCCGTCGCTATTATAGCACGTTGAGCGAAACTATGAAGTGCAAACAGTAACACGCATAACGACGCAAAATGATGAGCGAATCAAGTGAGATTGCCAGATTAGTGATGCGCTAGCATGCAGTTTCAGTATGCACAGTCGATTGGAAGAAATGCACAGTACCTCGCAGAGATGGGCAGTCTTCGTCGGCGTAAAGTTCTTGCGGCCGATGTTGTGCAGCCACTTTTTTCTTCTAACGGTGTCTTTCTTGCCGCTCGGAATCGCGAAAAAAACAAAGCCTTTTTCACGCCGGATTGTGCACTGAAATGCGCAGCAACTGGGCATAGTGCTGCACTGAAGGAGCGAGAATAACGCGAAGTGCAAGCGCGCAATGTCAGGGAGCTCGGTCGTAGCAGCGGCGGCTGCCCAAAAAATGTCGCCGACGAAAAATGAAAACACAAAAAGACCGAACTTATCGCGCGCTTTTCCCGAAGACCGCCCGTGGAGCCAATCACCGTCCGATGGGAGAGGTGAAAGAGGAGGATCGGCGAGGGTGCGCGGCGCAGCGGCATAGTTCACAGAAAGTCGCTACTTTCAAATTATCAAGGGATTTCACGTGAAGACACACAAGGGCGCCACCTCTCGGCAGCGCTCGCGGCAGAAAGTGGGACAAAGAGTGTTGAACAGCTAGTGTGTGATGCTTTCCTACGTGGTTTAGTTGAGCGGTAATATGCGATTTGTTTGTTTGCTTAATATAAACTTTGATCTGGGCCCTTTTTTCTTTTTTGTTTTTAGGTATTAGGGCAGCTGGTTCGGCAAGAAAGCACTTCAGTCAGCGAAATGAAGAAACATCGCCAGGCGAGTTTTCACTATTTCGAAGACGACGTGCACTGACCGGAGTTGTTGCTGTTATGGAAAGAACCAAAACTACCACAAATCGTTCCAGAGATACTATCATCAAATTTCGCCAAGATTTCTCTAGGAGAAGAATTGATATGTGAGGTGCCTAACAAATTTCGAACCCGACCTTGGCGGCTGCGTTTCGATGGAGGCGAAACGAAGAGGCGTCCGTGTGCTGTGCGATGTCAGCGCACGTTAAAGATCTCCAGGTGGTCGAAATTACTCCGTAGCCCTCCATTACGGCCCCTCTTTCTCTCTTTCCTTTCATTCCCACCCTCCTCCCTTCCCTTACGGCGCGGTTCGGGCGTCCACAGAGCAAGTGTGACAGTTACTGCGCCTTTCCCTTCCTGTGAACCAATTATTATTATTAATTATTATTATTATTATTATTAATATTATTATTATTATTATTATTATTATTATTATTATTATTATTATTATTATTATTATTATTATTATTATTATTATTATTATTATTATTATTATTATTATTATTATTATTATTATTATTAACAAATGCGAAGCGCCTCCGGGCATTGCCAATAAAAGCGGCAGCGTTCGGCCGCTCCTCTGAACATAGGTATGTTGCACACTATGCAACTGTGCAAGACTGTGTTCCATGCTGCTAATTCTTGCGCACTGACCGCGATAAATGTCAACCGTTCTTTGTTTCCCCCGATCCCAGCAGTATTGCTCACCCTTGCCTGAGGTCTCGACCTATAAGGCTGTAAGGCCCATGTTAATTTTCTTTCTCGATCTTTTCAAATACTCTTCAGCACAGCTGAACCTGCCTAAGCCGACTCATCAACCATTTAGTTAGTTAAACTCTTGTTGTTGGGCATCAATGCCTTCATTGTGAAAACATTTGTGACCTCCCGGCATTAGGAAGAACGCATCTTGCACTGGGAAGGTACTTACTTCTCCGTGAAGCAGTCAGCATATTTTTCACCCTACCAGCCGTAAGTATTCGTTTGTTTCACTATTGATAAGCGTGAGAACGTCCTTTGGCCGCTACTCACCGAGCTGTTAAACGCCAACTTCATAGACGGAATTTTGATCGCTGAAACGTCTGCTGCACAATTTAAAAAGACCACTTAATTCTTCACTAATTTCCGACTTGATTAATCAAGCATTTGCCAGCTTATTTTACCGGTAGAAATGGGAGGTACGTCGGGGGTTCCGTCGCGTACGTCCGGCGTTGAGGCCTGTACCGAGCAGTAATGGACCATGACAACAGCTTAAACAAACAGCAGAGACTCCAGCGACAGCGCAGGATAAAAGTTCGCAAAGCTGACATTCGCTAACAAGCAAAACTGCAGAGAAAACACGACCTTTACCTTTAAGCGCACAAATTCAATCGAACGCTTGCTCCGGCAGCATAAATTGCAGTCACGTCATCCCACTTGCTCCTCTAGGTTGACGCTAGCACCGTTCGCACCAGTGGTGTACCTCACGTCCGATAATTCCATCGATATTCAGTGCTCTATATTTTTTTTTCTATAGTGATATGAAGATATCTACCGTGCCTGCACAGCAACAATAGTTCACCGTAAGGAAATTAATAAAATTCAAACAAATAATGGTTTTAGGCAAGGATGACACGATCTGCCCAGTATTATTCACAGCTTGCATAGAGGAAGTATTCGGAGACTTGGAAGGGGAGCAGCTAGGAATAAAGGACGATAGAGAATACCTCAGCAATATGCGATTCGCTGATGACATTGCATTGCTAAGTAACTCAAGGTCAAATCAAATACTAGTTTCTTTATCAGCTGCTTACTTCTTAGATAAAGCGGCGTTCTTCTACACACAGTAAGGTTTATCTTGAGCACCTTTGCAGAAAGAAAACCATTTTTTAAAATATTTTCTACAAGTGGCGTAAATGAATTCGAATAATAGCATGGAAGCATAGAAGCAAAAACTTCGAGATGAAGAGCGTGTTTTTATTTTTTATTTTTACCCCCACTCCTTCCCCTTGCTAACATTAAAAATGAATGTACACACACACACACACACACACACACCCACACACACACACACACACACACACACACACACACACACACACACACACACACACACACACACACACACACACACACACACACACACACACACACACACACACACACACACACACACACACACACACACACACACACACACACACACACACACACACACACACACACACACACACACACACACACACACACACACACACACACACACACACACACACACACACACACACACACACACACACACACACACACACACACACACACACACACACACACACACACACACACACGCACGCACGCACGCACGCACGCACGCACACAATATTCTGAAAGAGCGACAAATTAGGAAAGGCTTAATCTGCTTACGTCAATGGTGCTTAAGAGTACTGGTTTGGCTCATGGTTTAGGTCAAGGTCAAGAAGGTCAGGCCATGGTCATTCATTGGTCAGCGATAAGGAAGAGGAGGAGGAAACTTTGCTGATGAGGAATTGAAGTATTATTTCTTCAGGTGAGGACGCTTCTCCTCAAGCCGCCCCAGGGGTGGTCGTCGCTCGATGGCACTCGACGACCTCCTTGGCACAGGCCGTGAAGGCGTGTTGCTGGTTTGGATCAGAGCTAAGCAATGCGGCCTCGCACTGTTCCGAATCGGTAATCTGCAGGCCCTTCGGTGGTTGCATAGTTTCACATTTAAACATGATGTGCTCTAGATTTGCCCTCTGGTCACCGCAGAGGGAACATGAGGGGCTGTATTCGCCTGGATACCATTGAGCTAATTTATGTGGATTAAAGAACGTATTTGTCTGAAGTTTTCTGAGTAGTGTTTGTTGTGATTTGCTGAGTGTAAGGTGGGGGGTGCTGGATATTTCAGTCTGTTCTTTTTATACCAATTTGTAATTCCTTTGTACGTGGGGTATCTCTCGCGAGCCGATCTTAGCTCGGGGTAACGCACCTCCCGGCCTCCGACGAATCCTCGGGCATATTGGTGCGCCGCCTCGTTTCCAGGATGACCCGCGCGTACGGAAATCCACAGAGTTTTGTTCGAGCGTGTATTTTTAGAGTGATCAAAGGTCTTCAAAATTTCGGCTGCGGGTTGATGAATTCTACCTTTTGCTAAATTTCGAGTCGCTGTTTTCGGGTCGCTAAAAAGGAATTTGCAGTTTTTCGTGACAATCGTCAGAGCTACAGCCGCCTCTTCTGCCTCCTCTCGGGTTCATGTTTTGTTAATCGTTCCTGAATTTTGTAAACGATACGTGCGATCAATTAGTGCTAGGGAATAGGCTCTCTTATCCCCGTATTCTGCCGCGTCGGCAGACGTCGTTTGTGGTAGATTAGAATAGTGTTTTTCTAATGATCGGGCTCTTGCTACCTGACACTGCAGGTGAAACTCCGGGGTGCATGTTTTTAGGTAATGGAGGGACTTCCAGTATTTTGTGTATTGAACGGGGAACCGACGTTACCTGGGAGTGTCTACCGTCGTAGTGTATGTCGGTCTTTTGCAGTAACTGTCTTCCGGTCGATGTTGCTTGATTGCTTGATTGTAGAAAAAAGGAAAACGCAATGAAGATTCTGATATCTCCATCCGATAGGAACACTAAATTCCGTATCACATAACAAAATCATACAAAAATGAAAGTATCATGTGGGGCTCTATTAGGACAGGTTCGGTCGCTGGTAATAAGGGTGTGAATATGAAGTGCCATCATTGTACATAGGCATTATAGTCGGAACACGTGCCATCTGAGCGCGAAAAATCAAAATGGACGGGTTCAGCCACGACAGCAAGGAGGGCTTGGGGGAAGCAAATGCCCGCGGAGAAAAGAGAACAAGGAAAATATTATAAAAGCGATAGATACAGCGAAATAGATAAATGAACACCTAAAGGACGATATGAAAGAAGAAACGAAGAAACGAAGCTGTAATGATAGACGGAATGAAGATCAAAACTAGAAGAGAAATGACGAAAACAAAAAGATGGAGGTGGAAATAAAGAAAAGTAAACACCAATGAAAACGAAAGGGAAAGATAGAGACAGAGAAATAAATAAATAGCAAGAAACGGAAGAAAGCCTGCTTTCACTGCAAACGGAGTGGAGCTAGGTGTTTACTCTCAGGATTGGTCGACGCTGTTTTCGTCAAAAAAGGAAAAGAGAACTCTGGATGGGCTGCATTGGCTTCGGTGTACTCCGCCGGTTCAGTCTATTTCCGCCGTGTGCATTTGAAGTGCGCCGAAAACAACTTGACTTTACGTCTACGAGTCACTGGCCAGACAAAAAGCGCCTCATTTGCTATCGCGTCCGGAAAGCGCGTTCTAAAGGCCGAGTAGTGGAGTCAGTTGACAAATAAAAATTTCATACTACAGTAAATCCTAATGGTTTACTCACAAATACGGGGCTCAGTGTAGTTGGTTTGAATGCACGTATGCCGAATTAGTTGAGTGCACTCAATGAATTATTGAATTTAGTCGAATAAAGGTGGTTTCTTCGACTTCACTCTCTCGCTTTCTTTGTTTAATTTTTTTTTCTTCTCTTCCTCCTTGCCTAAATCTCAAAACGGTAAACATTGAGCCATCCCTTAACATAATTGCACCATTATTCCTATTATTCATTCAATTGGGCCCTAAAACCGCCCCGCTCGACCGTAGTGCGACCAAATAGCAAACATGCT
Organism: Amblyomma maculatum; assembly: GCF_055883805.1. Lineage (NCBI taxonomy): Eukaryota > Metazoa > Arthropoda > Arachnida > Ixodida > Ixodidae > Amblyomma > Amblyomma maculatum. The sequence continues at coordinate 171,733,515 of NC_139346.1, read as the reverse complement.
TTCGCCACGAGGTAGAAAGCTATTCAGCCATGCAAATGAATGCAACACAAGTGCATACACCGGATTGTTAGGAGTAGGCGCCCACAAAACTCTGAGTAGCGGAGACGTAGAGTGATAGAAATATTTAACCGAGATAGGATGCTAGGGTTCCGTTTGGGTGTCAAACGAACAGTTTCTTAGTAAGCTGCTCGCTTCTCGGATAACGCAACTCGCCCCCCCCCCCACCGCCCGCCTTTACACACACACACACACACACACACACACACACACACACACACACACACACACACACACACACACACACACACACACACACACACACACACACACACACACACACACACACACACACACACACACACACACACACACACACACACACACACACACACACACACACACACACACACACACACACACACACACACACACACACACACACACACACACACACACACACACACACACACACACACACACACACACACACACACACACACACACACACACACACACACACACACACACACACACACACACACACACACACACACACACACACACACACACACACACACACACACACACACACACACACACACACACACACACACACACACACACACACACACACACACACACACACACACACACACACACACACACACACACACACACACACACACACACACACACACACACACACACACACACACACACACACACACACACACACACACACACACACACACACACACACACACACACACACACACACACACACACACACACACACACACACACACACACACACACACACACACACACACACACACACACACACACACACACACACACACACACACACACACACACACACACACACACACACACACACACACACACACACACACACACACACACACACACACACACACACACACACACACACACACACACACACACACACACACACACACACACACACACACACACACACACACACACACACACACACACACACACACACACACACACACACACACACACACACACACACACACACACACACACACACACACACACACACACACACACACACACACACACACACACACACACACACACACACACACACACACACACACACACACACACACACACACACACACACACACACACACACACACACACACACACACACACACACACACACACACACACACACACACACACACACACACACACACACACACACACACACACACACACACACACACACACACACACACACACACACACACACACACACACACACACACACACACACACACACACACACACACACACACACACACACACACACACACACACACACACACACACACACACACACACACACACACACACACACACACACACACACACACACACACACACACACACACACACACACACACACACACACACACACACACACACACACACACACACACACACACACACACACACACACACACACACACACACACACACACACACACACACACACACACACACACACACACACACACACACACACACACACACACACACACACACACACACACACACACACACACACACACACACACACACACACACACACACACACACACACACACACGCGTATTTAAGGCGTGTTCGCTTGAGTGTTAAAGTTCTTCACTATGGCAACAACGTTCCTCAGAAGTGTTTCCTCAAATATGGAGCCCGGGTGAGGCCACTGGATATAAGAATTGGAGAATAAGTAACAGGGTTTTCACATCAAGGCTGCGTCAGCACAGCGTCTAAAGCAACATAATGAATGACATGCCGGCTATGGTGCCATTCCGGAGGGACAAAATAAATGTGTTATACTTTCCTCAACAATATATTTTGCCTGTGTCATGCAACTGTGCGAGCAGGTGGGCATAACAGACTGTTGACGTCGCGTTAGTGGGCGTTTTGCTTCTGATCACAAAGATATCATACTTGGCCCTGAAATATGTTGCCCGAAAGCTCCTGAAAAAAAAAAAAAAAAATGTCCGTTGACTTCTACGGAGCGAGGGACGTTGTATTGCTTCCACGACATACTTTTCTGTTCGCACTCCAAGATCCAGGAATTCCTAACTGTGTCCGACAATCTATGAAGATTAATACTGTGCATGGAGCTATTTTGAGAATTTTACCAGTACATTTACTCTTAGGCTACTTATGCCTTGTGGGACATTCTGTAGCTGTTTAAATTTCTTTCTGTTGAAGTTTTCCTATGAGATCATCATAACCTTGTGGTCAGAAAAGTAGACACACGTATGCCCCTCCCCCTCCCCCATCAGAGGCAGCTCGTGATTGGGAACGCTGAATTCTCGAGATTCTTAAATGCTGAACGAAAAAAAAATATATATATAGCTGAACACAAAAAAGGTACTTTAAGACTATGAGCAAAGAATGATAACCAGCGAGCAATACTCAAGAAAGACAACATTAAGACAAAAAGGGGTAGAAAAAGGAGAGAGTGGGGACCTCCTGAAGGTTTTGTGCCAAGTAGGCCAAGCATCGAGCGAATCTGTGTCATCCAGGGACATCGAGGTCTGCAGCTGCAGAGTGACAGAGCGCGACCAGTCTGCTTGTCCTAACATTGTTGTCCAGTTTAGGAACAGATACAAGCGTGAATCCTTGCTTAGCGTGAATCGAGATTTCCAATCAATGATCTCAATTTTGCTTCTAACACACCTATCCCTATGAATGAACAGGACTGTCCAGCTCTAACATAATTTTCTGAGCATGACAGTCGCTAAGAAGAGAGCCTATGGACGAAGCACGGAAGGAATTTTTGCCCATCTCGATGAACGTTCCTCGGTTGTCTGCGTACAAAACGAGCTTTATGTTGACATCATTGTATAAGTGGACATCATCATGACCTTACCGTTATTAGCACTTACTATTAGCCTTACAGCTCGATAATGAAATCTTATGTAAAGCGCAACAGAGACACCACAGTCAGACAAGAAAGAGAGACAGGACAGGGCGCTCAGGCGCGTTTCAGGTGTCCACAGAACAAGTGTGGCAGATACTGCGCCTTACCGTTCCTGTGAACCAATTATTATTATATGTTACAAGCAGTGGTAGCAGTAGAAGGCTATTGAGGTGCAACACTTAGGCGTCTATACATCGATGGCCTGCTGGAGGAGCAGGCGCTGTTCTTCTTCACCCTCAGCACCATGTACGATTCAAGCTTTAATAATAATAATAATAATAATAATAATAATAATAATAATAATAATAATAATAATAATAATAATAATAATAATAATAATAATAATAATAATAATAATAATAATAATAATAATAATAATAATAATAATAATAATAATAATAATAATAATAATAATAATAATAATAATAACAGGTTCACAGGAAGGGAGAGGCGCAGTATCTGTCCCACTTCTTTCTGTGGACACCTGAACCGCACCGTAAGGAAAGGGAGGAAGGTCAGTTCAGGAAAAGCCGTAGATTAAAAAAAAAAAAAAGAAAACACGGGACTTTATTTCGACAATTACATATGGTTGGTTTGGTTTTGGGCTTTAACGTCCCAAAGCGACTCAGGCTATGAGAGACGGCATAGTGGAGGACTCCGGAAATTTCGACCACCTGGGGTTCTTTAACGTGCACTGATATCGCACAGCACACGGACGCCTAGCTTTTCGCCGCTATCGAACGGCGGCCGCCGAGGCCGGGATTCGATCCCGCGTCCTTGGGCACAGTAGTCGAGCGCCCTAACCACTGCGCCACCCCGGCGAGGTAAATTTACAAACGCTACAAAATGTGGCCATATGCACGCTGACTCTTAGAATTTTATTGTAATGTTTTCAGTTTCCTCTTTCGTGCTTTTGATGCCGTTATACTGGTTCTCAAGCTGTCAATCTTTATTTGTACATATTTATTTAGCTATGTGTTTTTTGTTATTGTTGTGGCTGTAGGAAGAAGGAAAAGAAAATGCACGGGCCTGCTACTGGCTCTGTAGCTGAGCCACGTTCGCTGCCTCGTGCAGACAGAAGAGAGAAAGTAAGGAAAAAAGAAAAAGAAGAGGGAGAGAAAGACGCGCGCCGCAACAGCTGTCGTCCACCACCTAAGCGGTAGCAGGTGCAATGACGGCCTACAACAGATAAACATTTGGTGGCTGGCTAGCCCCCGCCGCAAGCGGTGCTGACCCACTGTCCCAGCCCCGCAGGGTCAGGAACAGCTACCATTCACCTCGTTAAGTGTTTTCTAGTAGTGAATTTCTAGCGAATATCCCTTAGAATGGTAGGAAAGAAAAGTTATTCTCTTTATTTATTAGGGCGCGTGACCCGGCTTACTGGGAGGTATTAAAAAGAGACCGAAATAAAACTTACGTTTTATTCGATGTGAAAAACAAAGCTAGCTGTTTCAATTCTTTGAACTTGGCTGTTATAAAATTTCATTACCCGTATTAAGAAAAATTGAGCTCATGGCATCAGCTTTGATGACTAGAAGGAGGGAAATTAGGAGAGCTGGTATGAAGGTTCCTGAAGGTTTCGCCTGTGACGAAGCTTTAACCCAAAATCTCAGTTACGCCTTGCAATGGCGCTTTGCTGCATAGATATGTAGTAATGAGGCAAAGCCATCTTTGCAACCTTGATGGTACAGACGGCCTTGCCGAAATTGTGCAACGCCATTTTTATTACGTAAGTACAGCAAATAGTATGCTCCTTGGCCAGTTAAGCCCGACTGCGTGCATAAATCTGTTCTGCTTTAAGTGTTGTGTAGGGAAGCAAATAATGTAAGAAATTCGTCCATTCATTTCGTTGTATACACTCGTTGGACCTTCATCTGTAATGCTCTGTCGTGTAAAATGCGAGCGCAGGATCGATCATTTGTAATCTAAACATTTGAGCACATGTCATATTATTATTATTTTTTTAATGCAACAGCATTACTTCGCTATGTTCACAGATTTCTGTCCGCCGGTCGCGTCCGCAAAATCGTGTCCGCAGCAGTTGCGAGTAATTGAGAAGTGGTAGAGGTTAATGAGTGGTGTCAATCGATAGCGGGTGATGTAATGGTGTGTCCGAAAAAATAATTAGGCTCATAATGTAATTAGGTAATTAATTAGAGGCACAAAACGAAAATTCGTGTCAGCAGCAAATGTGAGTAATTGAGAAGTCGTAGAGATTAATGAGTGGTGTCAGTCGATAGAGGGTGACGTAGCGTTACTGCTTAAAAATAATTATGCCAATAAGTTATATAGGTAAATAATTGCAGGCAAAATTGTCCGCAGCAATTGTGAGTAATTGAGAAGTGGTAGAGGTTAATGAGCGGTGTCAATCGATAGAGGCTGACGTAACGCTGTGTCCAAAAATATAATTTGGTTAATAATGTAATTAGGTAATTAATTAGAGGCACAAAGCGAAAACTCGTGTCAGCAGCAGTTGTGAGTAATTGAGAAGTCGTAGAGGTTAATGAGTGGTGTCAGTCGATAGAGAGTGACGTAGCGTTACTGCTTAAAAATAATTATGCCAATAAGTTATATAGGTAAATAATTGCAGGCAAAATTGTCCGCAGCAATCGTGAGTAATTGAGAAGTGGTAGAGGTTAATGAGCGGTGTCAATCGATAGAGGCTGACGTAATGCTGTGTCCAAAATATAATTTGGCTAATAAGGTAATTAGGTAATTAATTAAAGGCAAAACACGCAAAATCTTGTCCGCAGCAGTTGTGAGTAATTGAGAAGTCATAGAGGTTAATGAGTGGTGTCAATCGATAGAGGGTGACGTAATGTGTGCGAAAAAAGGATTAGGCCAATAAGGTAATTAGGTACATAATTAGAGGCAAATAATGAAAAACTAAAGGCAAAAATGGTCTAATTAGTCAATGGCTTGGCGCCACGTTTGAATGCATCAAATACTAAAACAGTTAATTACATCAGTCAATTATGGTGACGTTAAGGATGGGACGTCACGCAACCTGAAGTCGAGCCAAAAAAGGGCATAGGAAGGAAGTGACGCGCAATTTTAAAGTACCAAATACTAAAGCTGTTAATTAAGGCAGTCAATTAGGGTGACGTCAAGGATCTGACGTCACGCAAACGGAAGTAGAGCCGAAAAAGGGCATGGGAAGAGATTGGCGCGCAATTTGAAAGTACCAAAGACTAAAATGGGTGAACAAGAAGTGAATTAAGCAACCAGAAGCAACCAGAAGCAACAAACAGCAGCATCCGTGCTTTCGCATTACTGCAATGCAGAGTCTGCAGTGCTCTTTAATTTTTTTGTTCCTCGCGCAGCCTCAGCTGCAGGCACATCACGCATCTTGTGTTATGTACTGTTCTCTGGACACTGCTGCACACCATGGTTCCGCTGTCCCAGTAAGGCGACCGCGGCTGCAGAACTTTGTGTTATGGTGTTTCCACATGTGAGCGATCGGCCCTGTACATGTTTTCCTTGCTAATCAAATAAATAAAGAGTAACATAAATAGAAAAGACTGCTTCTTTGACATTACGTGACAGAACTTCACTTTAGCTAGCCTATAGGAACCGTAGAGAGATGCTCAAAATCTAACTGCATTCCTTTGGTTACAGCAAGTTTAGTTGACAGGAAGCTAGGGAAGGGCCGTCCCTATGTCTTGTTTAAAACAGACGCCTTCACATTTGCCTTGGGAATACATAGAGTCATAATGTGCTAGGACGTGACCTTGAGTATACGGTATAAGTGAGACTGCCACGCATGCGTGCACCCCACATCCTGATTTAGCTATACACAACTCCTGCGTTCATGGTGAGGGGGCAGGGAGCGTAGGCACAATCCATATGTTGTACTTCTGCGTACGCCTTTAAACCATCTAAGAAAGGCTGCACAAAAAAGAATAGCGTTTCGCCACGTTTAGCGGGGGTGGGAGTGAATAGCGTCAATGTTTAAAATTTTCCTGAATTACTCAGTGTCTTGGCGCTTTTTCTACGTTATCGAAAACGCGGCCGTTATAAATTAGTTAACGCGGTTTCATTATTTAATACCTTCTGTATTCTGTCACTCTGATTGGGTCTACATCGACTGCAGCGCTGCGCTTATCGCTTTAGAAATTTCCCACGTAATATCTCTAGGAAACAATTAAAGCGCAATTAATTTTAATTTTAGCTTCAGGCAGACGTGTGGGTAGAGGGGTGGTGCAAAAATGCAGGTTGTTCAATTAATGAGGTGTATCACTGATTATCTGGCGTGTACCGTCGATACTGGGCGTATATATATGGCTCGAAGGAAATAAGAATGAGCTCAGAAAATGAGAGGTTTTGTGCGAAATGGCGAATTAAGGTCATCGTAATGAACTACATACTAAAGTTAAATACCTTTTGAACGAAATTCAAGAGACCTCCGGAAAATGTTCATTTAGGTCAATGTCGACTCAAACGAAACATTCACCTATCGGCTCACTCTGATGAAAGAAAGAATATCCTACTTAGGAGCGAACACATCAACCTGGGAGTCTTGACAATCGAAAACAAAAACTCAGCTCAAACAAATCTCCGACAAAACCCTTCCTTGATACTTGACCGTTTTGCTTTGCGGCGCAAAAGTGTACATATTAGGCGTTCAAGTGGTTCTCTAAATGATTTATTTGAAAATGCTAAAAACTCCAGACATGTATTGTACACTCTTAACTTCTAATAAACTGCAGTACATTTCTGCTGCACTTCGGTGCTAAATATCTCCGTTGTGGTAAACTAAGCGAGTTCATTTGCATTTTAATCCACCGTTTTTGTTACTATAAACGATTGCCGGACGGAAAAGGCTTTCACTTTCTCCAGACACATCCGTGCTTATTTTCTGAAATATACTATCTACAGATATGGTGATCATTAGGGCGCTCTCCACGCGTAGATTGGACAGCTGGGTTAGCCTGCTTACATATCTTTTCATCTTTCTTTCTCATGCCGACAGATATGACATCCTACAGTTCCGAAATTGCATCGTCCACAGCTTCAAGGATTAAAAATACAGAGTGTTTGCCAAATTGATGTTCTCTGACATGGAAGGAGTACTCCAGGGCTTCCAGCAGTATTCGTTCAACTGGCAGTTACTGGGCGCTGAAACTGATCTATTTGCTCGATATAAGAAATCATTTAGGCAGGTATTTAGTACAGGGCAGCTTACCTGAAAACGTCGTTCAAATAACGTCGTTTCAAGTCAAATTTCAGTGTAATGGGAATGAGCCAGCGGCAGGAGAGGCGACTTAAATGTGAGGACAGGCGTGTGCTAGTAAAGTGCGCGCTGAGGGAGCTTTAAATATCATATCCTGGCCTTGGAATCTGTTTGTGGCAATGTTCAGTTGCTCGATCTGCAACCTCTCAGTCGCAGTAGGGTCACTTAACTTGTTACCTTAGACGTTTTACGCAAAACACACGAAGAAATGAATTAAAAGGCAATATAAGGGCAATAGCTAAGCCCCATAACAATGGTGCTTGCGCACTAAATTTTTCTTTTGCAAAAAATCTTAAATGGCATTCGGGTTTGCTTCTTTGATCTGACGTGCAGGTGATAACACCGTCAGAGGGTTTCACGCCCTTTCCCGCAAGCATGATTCAAGGCTATTGCGGCGTGCCAGCGAGGTTGCAGCGCCTATCGACACGACACACAGGTGTCGTGGAAAAGAAGGAAGGCCTTTATAGATCCGATAAGAATACGTAACGAGGGCGAGGGAGCATTCCGGTGCTCGCCCCTTTCAACCACTCTGAAAACACCAACAGCCGCACCCCTTTTCCCCCAGGCAGAAAGGAAAAACGGGCACGAACGGGAAGCATAAAGCTGGGGCCTTCACCGGGAGAGACAACCTCTTTCCTTTTCTCTTCCTTCCGCCTATTAGGAAGCTACAATAACAGAGCGTAACGCACAACGAAATCAATAGAACGTCACCATCAGCGAACATCCAGCGCCGGCGTTGCGGGTGAGAGGCCGATACAGAGAGGGAGACAAAGAGGGTAAAGGTACGACAGAGAGGGTACAGCGTAGAGAGGGGAAAGCAAGGCAGCCAGTGGCGGCGCGCGTCGGTGGCGATGTGCGTGTGTAACGTGCGTGCCGCCGCTGAGCGGCGGGCGGCGCTCGCAACAGTTGCCGCCGTCGCTGCTGGTCGAAGAACTTCCGTCGCGGCTGCCGTTCGACGCTGTGCGCGCGTTTTTTCTCGGCGGATTCGGCCGGCGATGGCTGCTGCTTCTGTCGGTTCCCCCGTTTCCGTAGCCGGTGCAAGATGCAGCGGTTGTTTCGGCGCACGATCGCGCACTGTGGCGCGCTGATATGGTTTCCCCGACGGCCACCGAACGATCCTGCGGACGCCGAGAACGGCTCACGACGCTAGAGTAAGTGGACGCGGCAAACATATGCTGCGCTGCCTGCGGGCGCCTGTGCAAGCGTGGGTTGCGCGCGATACGGTTTCGAGGATCTCATCGACGTTTGCGAGAGTGGCCGTGAAATCTGTTAGTAATTCGGCTTTTCGATTGGCTCTAGTTCTGACGAAGAACTTTTTCCTCGTCGGGTGAGATAACGGAGAGAGCAACTTCTGGATTTATCGCGGTCCCGTTAAATCGGGTGGTTGCTTGAAAACGCCCACCTTAACAGTTTACGTGTAATTTATTTGTGTTTCTCATTAGACCTGCGCGCCCTTGTCTGTACCACGCACGAAGCAGCCCATGTGCGTGCGATGGTGTGTGCTCCAACGACGTATGGAGCATGATTCTCGTGCTCGCGAGGTAGCTGCGTTTAATGTTATAATGTTGCGAGCCACATGTTTATCTTTAGAAATTATATTGATTAAGGCATTTTTAGTTTGAGATTGCTAGTACGCTGACTGTACCGTTTGACGCATACAGATTGTGGCTTAATTTCGTAGTTTATCTGCTCTCGACTTCCCTTCACTTCTAGTTACAAGGAAATAAAAATGTGCAAAGAAAATAATGATAAGGCCGATCATGTCCCGAAATAAAGCGGACATCGGTCGTGTTTCAGTCGCTGGCATCTCGGCGTGTGTATTTGACAAGTCCTCTTGCATCTGCAGATTTGCCTCCGAATGGCTTGCAATCCAAACCGGTACAAACAGTGGCCGATGGCAGTGACACATATTTTCGCAAACAGACCGAGGAAGAACTTCAACTGACAGGTTTCAGCTGTTATTCTGTGATTTCATGCGAGCATTTTACTGCCTCGTCCGTTCGGTAACATATGCAGCCCCAAATTTTCAATACCGCGTGCGCGTGTCAGTACAATTCGGGCGCGGAAGTGTGTGCAAAAGAAACAGAAAGCAACGCACAGAGAAAAGAAATGGATCACTGTTGCAGTCAGGTGTTTGTTCAGAGAGCTGATAGGTGTGGGGCAGTGCCCAAACACGTCACATGTCACGTAACAGTGTGGTACGGATATTTCAGCGAATGCGCTCATTCAGCACCATTAAGCGTATTTGTCAGTAGTGCTGCGTTGATTTTCAGCCAATCCAGGTTTATTTTCGTTCATGAGATGAAATAAACACATTATAGCTTTTGTCTGACTGCTGTTCTATCTGTTGCTCCATACGAGGGCAGAGGGTCGACTCTAGCCCGCATACACCGACCCGCGTTACTTGCCTTCATGATTAAGGTCCGGTCGTGTTAAGCTACCTATTTACCAGTGAGAATGATTACCCGCCTCAAGCGCCCTCGTTTGAAGCGTCACAAACGAATGACGCCGCCGTGATACAACTTCTGCGTCTTATCCATCTCGCGCTCGCATTTCACCGCGGGTCACGATCATTAATTAGCGTGGTTGCAATTAATCTTTGCACTGCTCTATAGCGTTCCACGCTTTCCGTAAGCTTACGAGATCCGAGCTATATTTAGAATTTTCTAACAGCTTGCGAAGCAGTTCAACATACACTACGCGTCTCTCCGCGGACATTGAAGTAAATATCCTGGGGCGAGCGGATATTTGACTTCACAAGAGTTGGCACAGCTTTAACTTTTCGCACTTCTATTCGTGTCTCTCATATCTCTTCCATATTTAGAATTTCCGAAAGCCGGCGGAACAGCACAACGCGCAGCTGTCACTTGACATACTGAGAAACTCGGTCGGCAGACTTCGAATATTTGAAAAAACAAAAAACGCACTGCCGTGTAGGGGGTACACGTGTCGGTCTCTCTGTCGCAGGCGTTCTAGTCGCGGCCACTGTTCGATTTCTTCAGTATAGATCTATTGAAATCTTTCCGGCAGAAGTACGTGCGTGCTCGAAATGTCAATCGCCATGTCAGCGTTAGCAATAACGGCGAACGGGGCGCCGTGCTAAGTGCTCAGAGTTCGTTCTCGTACACTTCTCGTGTGACCTTATGACCAACAGGTGGTTCGAACCGAGAAGAATTGATTACGGCCGCACTCCCGCCCCCCTCTCTATGGAGTAAGAAAGGAGGGTGGAGAGAGAGAAGAAGCGAAGCAGCTGTTGCGTGAGCTGTATATGCGGAGCCTTTCATCGTTATTACTACATCTTTCTTTTTTGGTTGTTTTTCTGACGCGTGACAGACGCGCAGCCGCGAGTGGTACGCCGAGCGAAAGCTCCGGTTCATTCGCCCGCTGATAAAACGAGAGGGGGTCTCTCTGCGGAGCTCTCGTTTCAGCGGTGCACCTGACGGGTTGTTGACGATGACGTCACGCAGCGCAATGCTCTTGGCGTACAAATCCGAGGCACCGTCGCCTGTGTGCACAGATTGCACGGTGGGATATCGGTAATGCCTGGTTTTAGGCGGTGCCATATTCGAGAAGGGAACAGATACAAAAATGCCGCCGTGACGCCTATACTACTGGGCACAGTAGGCTTATTTTTAGTGTGTCGCAAAACTTACAAATGCCCACTGGAATGAGCTGTTAACGATTCGGAAGCAGTTGTTCATGATCTTTAATTAATCATCATCAGCTGGTCTATACCCATTGAAGGGCTGAGGCCTCTCCCATACTCCTTCAATTAACCCGGTTCTGTGCTAGCAGCATCCACTTGACCCCTGCGAACTTCTTAACCTCATCCGCCCACTTCACTTTCTACCGCCCCCTGCTACGCTTTTCTTCCCTTATAATCCAATTTGTTACGACCATCGGTTGTCCTCTCTATGTACTAAATGCCCTGCCCATGCACTAGAATGTCAGTAACTCGAGTTATTTTTCTGACCCACCTTGCACGCCTCCTATCTCTTAATGTTACCCCTACCATTTTTCGTTCCATAGCCCTCTGCGTTGTCCTCAACTTAAGTAGAACCCTCTTGGTTAGCCTCCACGCTTCAGCACCATAGGTGAGTACAGGTAAGATGTAACTGTTGTATATTTTCCTCTTGAGCGTTACCGGCAAGCTGCTGGTCATAATTTGCGAGTACTTGTCAAATGCGCCCTCTCCCAATCTTATTCTCCTAGTTATTTCCCTTTCATGGTCTGAATCTACGGTTACTACCTGTCCTAAGTAGTCATATTCGCCTACCACTTCCAGTGCTTCGTTCCCTATGTGAGCTGCTGTTCCTTCCCGATGTTGTTGAACATTACCTTAGTCTCCATGCATATTGATTTTCCAGCCTAACGTTCTGCTTTTCATGTCTAGGTCATCAATCATTATTTGCAGTTCATCCGCTGAGTTACTTAGCAAGACAATGTCATCAGCAAATCGCAGATTACTGAGGTATTCTCCATCTACCCTTATCCCTAACTGCTCCCATTCCATGTCTCTAAATATTTCCTCTAAGCAAGCTGTGAATAGTACTGTGGTGATCGTGTCTCCTTGCGTAGCACCTTTCTTTATGGAAATTTTGTTACTTTCTTTATTCAGAACTATGGTTGCAGTGCAGCCACTATAGATATCTTTCAGTACTTTGACGTACGGCTCGTCTACACCCTGATTTCGTAATGCTTGTATGACTGCCGAGGTTCATACTGAGTCAGATACTTTTTTGGTAATCAATGAATGCTATGTATAGGGGCTGGTTATATTCCGAGCATTTTTCTATCACCTGGTTGATGGCATGGATATGATCGATAGTAGAGTACCCTTTCCGAAAACTTGTTTGATCTTTTGCTTGATTGAAGTCTAAGATTGTCCTAATTCTGCTAGCGATTACCTTAATAAGCACGTTATATGTAACATACAGTAAGCTGACTGACCTGTAATGTTTCAAGTCCTTAGCGTCTCCTTTCTTATGAATTAAGATAATGTTAGCGTTCTTCCATGGCCCTGCATGGTACCGTCGATGACACCAGGCATTGCGAAAACAGGGTGGCCAGTTTTTTTAGCTCGATATCCCCCAGTCCTTCAACAAATCTGTAGTTACCTGATCCTCCTCAGCTGCTTTCCTCCTTTTCATATAGTTTCTAAAGCTTTCTTAACCTCGTCCTTCGTGACTGGCGGAACGTCCGACTGCTTTTCACTACTGCCTATCTCATTTTTGTCCTGACTACTTCGGCTACCACATGAATCAGTATAGAACTCCTCAGCTAGTTTGACTATCCTGTCCATATTAGTAATGACATGGCCCGCCTTATCCCTTAGCGCATACATCTGATTTCTGCCTATGCCCAATTTTCTCTTCACCGCTTTAAGGCTGCACCCGTTCTTTAGAGCATGCTCAATTTTCCCCATGTTATACTTCCTTATGTCAGTCACTTTATGCCTATTGATTAGCTTTGCTATCTCTAGCAGTTCTATCCTGTCTGTTGGGTTGGAAGCTTGCAGACTTTGGCGTTTCTTAATCAAATGATTGAAATTTTTCGTCTCCTTAGACAGTTTACCGTTATCCTCTCTAACTATCCTACCGCCTAATTCTACCTACCTTGCACTATGTAATGATATCTCTGAAATTATTGTTTATTGCTTCTACGCTAAGGCCATCATCCTCGGTTGAAGCTGAATAGCTGTAGTGATATCCTGAATTATTCTGCCCCCCCCCCCTCACTGCTTATTCGTTGATGGACTTCTTTCTTACTAATCTGTTCCGTTCCCTCCTCAGATCTAGGCTAATTCTAGACCTTACCATCTTGTGGGTACTGCATTGCACTTTCCCGGTTACCTCTACATCCTGCATGATGCCGGGGTTAGAATGCAGTACGAAGTCAATTTCATTTTCAGTCTCACCGTTAAGGCTTTTCCATGTCTGCTTCCGGTTCTTCCGTTTGCTGAACAAGGTATGCTTTAGTTATTGAGCTCTGCAAACTCAACTAGTAATCCCCATAATATAGCCAAATGGGCGAGTTAGTGGAACATATTGGGTGGAAAAACAGCGCAAAAGACAAGCACCAGAACAGCGCTCGTCTTGTGTTTCTTTGCTCTGGTGCTTGTCATTTGCGCAGTTTTTCCATCCAACAGTAATCCCCCCTGCTATTTTCCCCATGTTATATTCTCATTTTCAAATTCTCATTTCTAGAGCCAATGCTTTCTCCCTACCTTGGCATTGAAGTCACCCATTAGTGAAGTATACTGTGTCTTTACTTTCCCCATTGCCAATTCTACACCTTCGTAGAAGCTTTCGGCTGCCTGATTATCATGACTACATGTAGGCGCGTAAGCTTGTACAACCTTCAATTTATAGCACTTATTAAGTTTACTGACAATGCCTGCCCCCTTCTCAATATTGCTATAGAGCTTCTATATTACCAGCTACTATGTCATTATTGACAAGGAGCCTTATCCCTATAGTTCTCGTCTCTCCGGTAAACATGTCCGCCCTTTAGTATAGTATATGCCTCATTCGGCCTCCTATAACCTCATTAAGCCCTATCACATCCCATATCATATATTCCTCTCAAAGTACTGCTAAACTACCCTCACTAGCGTTAAACGTTGCCAGGGTAAGTTTCCAACGGCGGCCTGTCCAAAGCCGGAGATTCTTAGCACCCTTTCTGCGTCGCAGGTCTGACCGCCGCCGGGGTCAGTAACTTCGCAGCCGCTGGGGACTGAGGGCCAGGGATTTGTTAGAGTATTCATAGAAGGTTGTGGCCAATTACTACATCAGGGTGGCGAAATCCTTTTCTGGTGAGGGAGTGCGTTTCCGGAGATGTTCACCGGATAGGTCGCATCCCAAACATGCAATTCCATCGCCACGTGTATTTTTTTTTAATCCGGTGGGGAATTGCGTGACACCGGGATTCGAACCACGGTCCTCTTGCACGGAAGGCGGATGTTCTACCTCTACGCCACCGCTGCAATCATACTCCACTGCTGCAACCTTTAATTGGTCTCTCCTACCTCGCTAGGCAGACGGGCAAATTCTCATTTATAACAATGCTGTATTGTTAACCGCATTAAATAACTAAGGCCTTTCCTGTTTGGACAGGGAGCAAGGCAACAAGAAGCTCTCTCATAGACATAGGGAGTATATCGTATCGCAAGGCAGATTACCATGAAACAGAACAGGGGAGGAAGGGCAGAGTTTTAACACAGTAAAACCGAGTACGTGCGAAAGTTTTTTCTTTTTGGGTGTGTATAGGCGGAAATTGGTGGTGACGAGGACGTGTCATGAACAGCGCGGAAATGTCTTGTAGTTTAACACGAGGGAGCGTCGGCGGCGACCATAGGTTCGACGTTCCGCTTCCGCTCTCTCATGAGAAATTCCTGGAGAAGATCGTCTTTGGGGTTGACGCTCCAGCCGGTGACATAAAAGTTCAGGTGAGGCGTTAAATGCACAAAGGGTTATACATAAAGCCTTTACCTAATAATATGCATCCGGTATATCATGAAGGTCGCAGGAAGGCAAGAGCCAGAGTTATAACTTGCTGGGAAGTACAAAATGGCCGTCTATGTAGACGTCGCAGATTATAAGGACAAGGAAGCAGTGTGGTGAATGACGGATGAGGACGCTTGGTGACCTCTGGGTCAGTCGGAACCCGCTCCTCAGAAACGACAGATGAGGCAGCTGTAGCATTAGCTATATCTCACACTATAACGCTTACCTGATATTCAGCGACTCAAAAACAGCCATCTGAAATTTGGCGAGGGGCAGAATATCTGATACAGTGGCACAACTTCTTAATCGGGCCAAAAGACGAGAGTTTAGGGAGGTGGGAATTGTATGGGTGCCGGCACACTCTGGAAACACTGCGAACGAGGCGGCTCATATGAATGCTCGAGGTTTCGTCAGCTGAGCAGGTGAGCCGGCGGTTCCGTAGAGTTTCACGAGAGATGGGCTGGTATCTTTTTATGATATCACAAATCACTATAAACTCGTGCGGAGGATTTATCCGCCCCCGGACAAGCAATTGGTCTAGACACATCAATGCGCCTGGCAAATATTGCAGACCCGCTCTTTCCTTAATCCCTATATGCAGTAAAATATGCCCGGAAGACACTAAGCTGGAGCGTAGATGGTACCAGGAGCTGGCAAAATATGACGTTGTCTTATAGGAGCTCAGAATAGCGCCGCTGCCGGCGGATGTTATGCGAGATCTTTCTTTCGAGCAGTGGGCGGCCTTGTTGGCCAGCTCAGACCCAGTCGTCCAAACCAGGGCTGTGTAGTGGGCCACCCAGGTCGCCGTCAGCCATTGGTTGATGGCCACCTAGCATGGAACAGTCGCACGCGCTGTCTGACAAAATAAAGTTTTTTATTGCGAAAGCAATACTACTCGCACTTTCAAGCCGTCAGCGTGGTCCCGGAGGTAGCCACGTTTGACCTTTGACCTTTAGACGACCTCCGTAGACGACCCCAAGCTGGCAGGAGCTGCCAACTTTGGTCTCTCGTTTCACATAGGACGATAATGTCAGAATCAGCCTGCCAGGACCCTGGCATTCACGTTACCCCCTAGACCACTAAGACACGTTCGTATTAGTTGGCTAAAGCGGGGCTTTATATGTGGGCTAAGGAAGGAGAAAAAGAGAAAGATTGAACGCTCGGTCACCCACAGCTAATGCTTTCGCTCAATATTTGGTTCAGCAGCATTGAACCCTTCCAATTTTTTTCCCCATCTATCCATGGGCTAGAATCTACTCGATCCGTCGAGATCTCTTTTGCCTGAGCTCGGTAAACGCAAGCCAAGACATTCTAGGTTAAATTTGACCGCGTGAAAAAAGTACTTTAATACTAAGACTTATAATGAGAGTAAAGCGTATGATAGCAAAACTGCTTAGTGAGCGAGCCTTGATTGGTATGCCTCAGTCGGCAGTCTTTTGATTTATGCAAGCGCATGTTGCGAGTAGCCGCTTAGATGTCAAGAAAGCTTGACGCGCCAAATTCCACGCGTCACGAGCGTGACGCACGGATTCTGCACGCAGCTTGACTGTCGCAATTCGGAAGGTTGGTATGCGGCAATGCTCTGCTATTTTATAATCGTTACAGTTTCATCTTTTTTGCAGAAACATTGCATCTTTATGATCCCGCTATATATATATATATATATTTTTTTTTGTGACCGTGAAGCTTAATTCTAACCGTGTCTGGGGCTCGTTTATGTACATATGAATTCCATTCCACTCCGTGGCTGGGAATCGAAGTCAGTTCTTCTTGACCATCAGTAGACCGCCAAAGAGTCAGTGAGTTAGTAGTCTTTAATAATCAATGACGTTGGCACGAAGGCCTATTCAAGGGAGAGGGGTAGTAGGGTTAGGGAGGTCACATTTTGGTGTCAGTGCTTGCTTTATGTGCAAACTCTCGGAGGGATAGCAGCGTGGGTCGGGCCCGAGTGTCTTCGTTGATAGGACGACTTTTCTAATGTTTCCTACGTCTTCGTCGTCGTTTTGAACGCAAGCATCGGCAGAATGTAGCATTTCAAGCATAACATGGCAGAAGCCTTGTCTCTTGCAGAAGAAATCCACCCTTAGGCAGCTGGCTCGTTCGGAATTTAGTGCTCGCTGCGGGTTTTAACCCCCGCTCTACCTACGCATAGTAACTGCCTTACAGCGGAGCCCAGCAGCGCCTCCACGAAATTCATCTAGACAAAAGCTTCTTCTGAAGGGCCGGTTAAGACCTTACTAGCGAGGCTAAAACGAAACGACGTCGTAAAATGCTTTATGCAACTGCCTCTCCTCTTATACATTACGCGTGCGAGGCTGACTCTTTTCTGTTGGCTTTCTTTCTTTAATTTGTCTTCCTTTCGTCCAGTCTTTGTTTTCTTTTTCATGCATTCTCATCACTCAGTTGCTGCGTCGTCTGCGCAGAATGACCCGGCTGTCGTCTGCATAAACGACTCGACTGTCGTCTGCGCGAACGAGTCTCTTCTTTTCCTGTCGTCTGTCTGCACGAAGTGGACGCGAGGAATGAGGCGGGTGCGATGGGGCAGTGGGAATTGGGGACGCAGGAGGCGCCTCCTAACGACTTCCGCGCGCAAAATGGCGGTCCCTCGGAAGAAGCAAACAGGTCCCCTGCGCCCGCTCGGGCCCCCACACATGTTCGTCGACTGGCTGGCTGGACCGCCGATATATATAAGGCGGGCGAAAAATCGATGCGGAGTCACCCCAAAATAGATTTCTATCGTCCCCGGGAACACCCGCTTCCATTCACTACTGGAGGGGGAAATGGGGTTGAAAGGGGGAAAGCGGGCGAACTTGTGCAAACAGTCCCTTTCAATTAGGGACGCGCGAATAGATGGTATCAAGCACGAATCCTACTTGACGACAGAGCCCTCTATGCAGCGGGTGGTGCTGTGCACTTAGACTTCAATTTTGATCCAGTCGTGCGACGAAAGATGGAAGCGAATTATGCATGCGATGCTTGTTGACGCTAAATCTAATTCTGCTCCAGTCCGAAGCCTGCACAGGCCGGCCCGCATATTCTGTTTTCAATCATCACTCACTCGCAAGCACCGTCGTGTAGATTGTGACAGATGGTGTTGACGTAGCCAATGAGATTAGGGCATTGATATATATATATATATATATATATATATATATATATATTGCTTGCATTTGCTTTCGACGCAGCGTCAGTGTCGCATTTTGCGAAAGTAATAGCGTCAGAGAGGTTAAAGATCTTTCTGGACGCCTTAACAATTTTCCTTCGCGTTAACCGTCAGCAAAGAGTGGCGTAATGAAGGTGGAATGAATAACAATAAAAATGACCCAGCTGTAAAGAAGCTCCTCTCTGTAGTTTATTCCGAGTGTGCAGATGGCGTCCAGTTAAAAGACGCCATGTTGCGCTGAACCCTGAGCTCACTTTATTTTGGACTATCTTGTCAGCGACTTTGTATGGTTGACGAGGTGGAATCCGGAAGGGACTGGACTGCTACCGTCGAGACTGCTGTGATCCAGTTGATCTGCACTTGTGCATATCGTGTTTGATAATCCTCGTGTACGAATTTGCAACACGTTTACCTTGACAAGTATTACTTTTTTTTTTATTGCAGCAAAGCCTTGAACGTTAGATGGAATGTCGTCAGTGAAAAATTAAAAAAAAACCTTAGATTGAGGAATACCTTCCTCCTGCAGCTTCATGTTATGTTGGACGGAACAGCACAGTCATCATCCAAGGGCTAAAAAAACATTAATGTAGCAGGGCGTGATAAAGCTTGCTCGGTATGTTTCGTGTGCAGAAGGCGTCGCGGATTATGGAGAGAATCGGCAGTTTCACCTATGGATAGAGGCGTACTCGTGCCAGGCTGATTTATCAGAGATAGACGCTTGAAATAGGCGCTGCTTTATTGTCCGTTACAACTCTTTCTTCTCTTCCGCTCTCTGCATGCCGTACAGAAAATATTAGGACAGGAATCTTGGTGCTGCCTTCTTTACTGTAGCAAAAGGAGGCGTGGACTGATAAGCGAAATAATCCGTTCGAACGTCGCTGCTGTCGCGCTTAACGTTGCGCAAAGCTCTTCACCTGCTTCCTTACCAATATGAACAAAGAAATCCTTAATGAGTCCTTGTTTTTCTTTTGCTTTGCTCTGGGACAAAAACAGTACTATTCTTTTCAGGACGGACGTTTCTGATAGCCGGAATTGCAGGGACTGTAAGGAGCCAGTGCCACACAAAGAGCACGCAGGAAGAGGACGAAGAGAAGGAGTGGGAAACGAAGGCCTATTTGATATGTGCCATCAAATTAGAGGAGAACAACAACAACAACGCTTGGAGAACGTGGCGGCAAGAACTCTAAGAGAGCGGTTGGCGACAGAAGATTCTTCTGTGTGTGACTGCTGGCGCCCCGGGTTTCCAGGCATGAGCCCCTGTCGCGGACATCTGAACCTCTAACCCGGACTGACCATCATTCTGAGCCTTCAGACTCATCGGTCTGAGCCGCCACCAGACACAGGCGTAGCTGTTCTCGGGCCCCTCCCGTAACTTGCAGCTGTCGTGGTGAGACTATCACACGGGTGACCGAATGGAGGTGCCGGGCCAATGGCAGTGACTGCAGCAGCCCTCCGCACTGAAGCCTAGGTCCATCGGTTACGCGACTTTAAAGGACCTTCTAGCCGGCTCGGATGCGCACCATCAGCTCATGCTGGTGGAGTGAGCCAGAGCAGCTGCTGAGGTCAACGGACTCCTGGACAAAGGACCGCCGACCATTGCTCTTCCCTAGCCTACTACCTCTAACCCCCAATTTCTTCCAATAATATCAATCAATCAATCAATCAATCAATCAATCAATCAATCAATCAATCAATCAATCAATCAATCAATCAATCAATCAATCAATCAATCAATCAATCAATCAATCAATCAATCAAATCGTTCGCATAACTCAGGTAGCCAGGGAAGTGTTGACTGAGACGCAGGCAGCCGGCGTTTGGTCACCCGGGTGGTGGCAACGTCACGACAGCTGTAAGTCACGGGAGGTCCCAGAGATCAGCTGCTTGTGAGTCTGGTGGCTCAGGTCAATGAGTCTGGAGGCCCAGGATGATGGTCGGTCCGGGACTAAAGGCCCGGTCGTCTGCGACAGAGTCCTAAGCCTGGAAACTCAGGGCGCCAGTAGACACATCTAGAAGAATCTTCTGTCGCCTACCTGTGTCTTCGTGTTCTTTATGCCACGCTCTCCACGCGTGCCACGTTCTCCACGCTTCAAGCTTTCGTTTCCCTCTCCTTCTTTTCGTCCTCCTCCTACGTGCTCCTTACAGTGACAGATACCTTTCTTGCGACAGGAAAGGGCTGCCTGAACCATGAGAAAAAGAAAATTCTGATACACATGAAGTATTTATTGTCTGTGGGTGTATATCGCATTTCCACCAGCCCCTTTTTAACTTGACAACGTTAAAAAAGTAAAAAAAAAAAAAGGACGAAGAAGGTAACGGTGCTTAAAAGAAATGGGAGTGGTTTCTGGTTCCCGGGACAGTCTGGCAGAGAACAGCTGCACCGGACTGCGCGTAGCGCGTACGCGCATTTTCTCGCAGGCGCTGTGCTCCGTATTTCGGCGCTTATTGACTTGGCGGTCGCCGCTCGCGCGTTCAGGTAAAATAGTCGGGAGGGCGCACAGCGAATCATGGCAGTTACCTGCGGCGTTAAATGAAAACTGTGAACCCAGTCGGTACCGCGGTTCTCACTATCGCTTTTCTGGACACGGACGGGTTAGGTCCGCGTCCCCGTTCTATAGTTTCCGCAGCGCAAGAGACGATCTGCTGATTTTTTTTTGCGGGCTGGCTCCTGCCTCATAAGCCAGGAGGCTGCCCGTAAAAGCGCAGGTATCGCATTAGCGCTTAAAGAAACTGGTTTGGTTAACGCCGAAATGAGAGTACGTGAGAATATTTCACCGACATGGCCTTTTTTTTTTTTTTTTTTTTTTTCAATAGTGATCCAAGTTCCGAGAGTCATATGAAAATGGTCGCATTACACGCGTAATGAACGCCTTTTCATAACCTCAATATTTTTAATCAGTCGTTTCGTTACTGCCGGGATGTATAAATATTACAGCATACTGTAGCTAAAAGAGCAAAATGTATTTAAAAGACAACTATGGCGGACTCCGGAAAAGTAAGCAGATAAGAGTTTAGTAATCTTTTAGTGCGAAAGCACTTATCCCGCCAGTCCTCTCCTCAAGTTTGTGTGATGCCTCCACTCTTAGTTTCCGTGACAACTGTGACGTCAGCTGGTGACGATCGTGCCACCGAAGCGCTGAATGGCATGCATATACGCAACAGATACGTCTATGATCGTCCCCCTCCCCTGCTGCTTCTTGCGCGTACGGCATCACTAATGCACCTTCGTGTCAACATTTTAACGCAACAACGTACGTAATTGAATGCCGCAAAGTAAAGACGTTTAACACAGCCTTACTCTGTGCCAGTCTCTAAATTGTGAACAGCCAAGCAAAACCATCAAGCAGATCATATATGGATCTTAAAAATGTGGCTAAGAAACGAGAACCGAAGAGAAACCGTGAGAAGCAGCTGACACGAGCTGCTGAAACACCAGACCAAAGGGGCTGCGAGTATGGAGGCAAACATTAATCGAAAGTGTGGTAAATGCGCTCTTCAACAGCTACGCCGAACCATTTTCGCACGACCACTTGGTATAACCATTCTTAAACTTTCCTCACTTTTTTTTCTCGGCTTCATCCATTGCCCTGTTTAGTATGTGGTTCTGCTGCAACGCTCCAAGTATACTTCGTCTTCAAATAAAGAGCCAAAAGCCAAACGCAGGCGCTCTGCTCAAAGGTACCGCTTGAGCCCTCAACTTCATGCTCGTCAAAAGTGGCCCGTCGGGCACCGCGAGTCGGCTCGTTCTCGAACAATGTTCTACAGCAAGTACCTTGGCGCTGGCCACATGAGCGTGAAATTTGTAGTTCTACCTCCTTGGTAGGAGCGACCAATTACCCTGTGTCACATTTTTAGACCACGGCTCACACTCAATCATTCGCTCCGATCCATGTACGCACACTCATTCACTCCACTAACAATCAAGCATCCGCTCCTCTCACTCAGTATATTCCACTCTCTCGCTCACTGTGCTCCACTGGCCTTAGTATACACTCCGCTCACTCTGCTCTACCCTCTCATTGCACTCAATCATTCGCTGCACTCTTTTTCTCGCTCTTTGCACTCAATCATCATCATTTACATCACTGTTCTACGCACTCACAGCGCTCACACTTTTACTCCGTTCAGTGTACTCCACTCATCCTTTTCACACAATCCCTCGATTGCTCCGCTCTACGCACGAACCTCGCACCCATTCACTCACTACGCTCGCTCCATTCACACTCTCATTTGCCTGCACTCACTAACAACACTCATTAGGTCTAATCACTCTCTCGGCACCGCCACGGTGGCTCAGGGGCTACGGGGTCGAATCCCGGCTGTGGCGGCCGCTTTTCAATGGAGGCGAAAAGTAAGGCGCCCGTGTGCTGTGCGATGTAAGTGAACGTTAAAGAAACCCAGGTGGTCGGCATTTCCGGAGCCCTCCACTAAATATCTCCCATAGCCTGTTTCGATTTGGGAAGCTAAACCCTAGAAATCAAACCAATCATGTTCCTTCCTTCACTCCGCTCACTCTGATCCGCTGACTCACTCTCTCAATTACTCCGCTTCGCACACTCCGTCACTCCACTCAGCTCACGCTACTCCGTTTACCCTGCTCAGCCAGCTTAGCCAGCTCATTCGCACACAATTTCACTCAGTCCGCTCCAAAAATTCACTCCGCTTCATCCGCTTTCTCGCTCACTGTACTCTCCGTATACCATGCTCCCCAAACACACTGGCTTGCCCACTCCACTGAACTCACGCTTATTCACTTATTCCTCCCAGTCACTCACTCGCTCTGCTTCAATCACTCCACCACTGAGACGGAAATCGAGACCCGAACAAAATATGCACAAACTATCACACGATGCAATTCGACACCTCAGACGATGTTATCCGACAAATCTATTGACTGTACAAATCGATTTTACTTTGATCGCCTCCTCCATGCTTTTTTTTTAATCTGATTGCATCTTGGCTTTCTAGTTCCGCTGATGCACGAGCTTCCAGTGGGTAGATGCTTCTGGAGGGCGCAGGTGGCTGGAGAATGGGCATGAAGACTCTAATTAGGAGGCGCACATCTCACGGAAGGGCGCCCGGAAGACGCCCCCATCACCTCCGATCCGCCAAGGACGCAGAAGTGCGGCCACAGACAGAAGCTGTTTCGCCGAATGACGACATCACACCTAGCACAGTAAAGCAACAGATATAGATGACAAGGCGCATTACAGCATGGAGCAGCGCCGCACAAACCACGAGCCACAACCCAGCACAGCACACGCAACACGGCACTAACGAAGAACAGCGACATGCAGCTTTCTACACAAGGCGGCTCAAAGCACAGCAATATCAGTTGGGTGTTTATGTGTTTTCGACTCCATCCCAAGTTCCAATTTCGCTCGACCATTTCAGCTTGGCCGAGAGCTGACAAGTAAGCTTGTGCCGGTGTATTGGCTTTCGTACGCCGTGTCTGTGTCGACACCCGAGTGGCTTTTCGTCTTGGGTCTGCTTTTGCTGCTTCTCTGCCTCGAATGGCCGCATCCGGTTTCCTTTGCTTCTGCTAGCAAATAACAAGGAGGCGGTGTTTTTAGTTTCAATTTTACTTGTTTTCATGCTTTTCGTTTCAAGAAAACTAATGCTCTTACTCTATTTTTTTATCTCTTTAATTCTTAGCGTTCATTTTTTTTTTTCTGTCTTTCTGCCGGGGTAATGTTACCACTGTGAACGCACTAATTTAGCTGTAACAATATGCTTGTCCCGGTCTAATGGTTGCCCAAGGGCGAAAACATTAGGTTGCTGTAAGGCGAAGCCTATCGAGTTGTTTGTTTGTGCTTGGAGAAACAGATAGGTAAGGTAAGAAATGGTAGGTAATATGTAAAAAGCGAATGGGCAAGGAATGAAATTCGATTCCCGATAACTTCGCTTCTACAGAAGGCGTTCGAAAAATCCTTGCTAGAGGCAGGTTGGTGGAGCAGCTCCCTCAGTTGCGAATGCGCGCCGCTCTTTTCGGAACAACTGTTTCGAAGCGTTTTGAACATTGACATATAGCGTATCTTGAATTAAGAAACAAAGCTAATATGAAATGTATTGACGTTATAGTACTGTAGAATAGTTTGTGCCGGTGAACAGTTTCAGCGAGAAGAGAAAATGCGTAACCGCCGTCTGGACCTTAGCGACAAAGCCTAGGCCCGAGGCCGAGGCAATTTGGTAGCTTTAGCTTTGGTGCTTACTTTATGAAGCAAAGATGAATGATTGTTATAGCATTTTCGGACAACCTAGTAGGCGGTGCGTTTCTTTTACAAGACCTGAGGAAAGTTGAAAATCTTCTGAAGTTGTTTTTGGGTGCTTTTCGCCTTTTCGTTCTCTTGGTGATTTTTTACGGACGCTTTGCTCTTATCGCTGGTTTGCCGCTTCCTATTTGTGTTTCGTCATCATTTAACGCGTGTGTGTGGTGTATGTATGTATGTATGTATGTATGTATGTATGCATGTATGTATGTATGTATGTATGTATGTATGTATGTATGTATGTATGTATGTATGTATGTATGTATGTATGTATGTATGTATGTATGTATGTATGTATGTATGTATGTGTGCGTGCGTGCGTGCGTGCGTGCGTGTGTGTGTGTGTGTGTGTGTGTGTGTGTGTGTGTGTGTGTGTGTATGTATGTATGTGCGTGCGTGCGTGTGCGTGCAATCAAGATTTACCCATGTTGGTGCTTCATGAGATGCTCAGTCTGAGTGAGCTTGTGATGCTGCTGCTGCAGATACGCCGATATACGTGGCCACGTGGTGGGAGGAAGGAAATTCGAGAACGCGACGGCTGATTGCGGCTGCTGCCGGAAGAAGTTTGTACGGCTGGTGCGCGATATTTGTGTTTCCTTTCGGCCTCTAACGAGTTCGGAACGAACCGCCACATCTGCAAGACTTTTTGTGTGGTAAGTTCAGCAGCACATTTTCTTCATAGTTTTTTTCTTCAAAACTCGGCGATGACTTAACAATGAAGACAGCGTAGCAGAGAAATAAAAAAGAGTGAAATGAACGATCGTGTGATAGGTTATCGACATTATTCTTGCTGTGAAGACGCATTTTTGCGATACTATTCGGCACGCAGTTACGTTCGCTATACGACTATGAGACAGCTCGCAGGTATGAGGAAGTTGCTCCGAGGCCACCACCAAGCTCTCAGCTATCAACCGCCACAGAACCACTCACGCACGCACTTACCCTCGAATACTACAGACAACAACGTAGAATACTTCCCGCACTGCACAAATCCCTCTCCAGAGCTGATGCCACTGTCTGGGGGCAACTCCAAACGCACACATTCCCGAACCTCTACCACAAACCCCTTTTCTTTCCCTCGAAGTACCTCTCGAGCTGCCAATAATGCGGCAGCTCCAAACCAACTCTATACCATTCCTTATGGGCGTGTTCAAAGCCGCAAGGCTTCCCGCTCATTCCCCACCCCACTGTCTCCTCGTGGGAAGCTGCTCTGTCTAGCTTACACCTGCAAGTCAGCAACGGCTGATCGAACGGGCGCGGGGGGTTATAGCACTGCTGCCGGCATCCTGGACTGAGGAGGCCGCCTGAAGAGGACTCGACCACCTACTTGCCAGTGCCCAAATATTGGGTTTAAATAAATGTTTTCCTCCTCATCCTCGCCGGTGCCGGTATGGGGTGCCAAAACCTGATAAGGAGTGTTGAAACGACTCAAAGAATTCACTGTATGCATGCATGCATGCACGTACACGCTTACGAATGTGTTTTAATATATGTATGTATGTATGTATGTATGTATGTATGTATGTATGTATGTATGTATGTATGTATGTATGTATGTATGTATGTATGTATGTATGTATGTATGTATGTATGTATGTATGTATGTATGTATGTATGTATGTATGTATGTATGTATGTATGTATGTATGTATGTATGTATGTATGTATGTATGGTGTGTGTGTGTGTGTGTGTGTGTGTGTGTGTGTGTGTGTGTGTGTGTGTGTGTGTGTGTGTGTGTGTGTGTGTGTGTGTGTGTGTGTGTGTGTGTGTGTGTGTGTGTGTGTGTGTGTGTGTGTGTGTGTGTGTGTGTGTGTGTGTGTTACAAGACACATGCATCAGAATCCGACTTGAAAGCTGAACAAAAACAGGAGCACCGTGTCACGTGAGAACAGGAAGGCTTCTGGATCTTTAAAAAGTAAGATCGTTTGAGAACGTTGCAGAAAACTTAGATACGAAAGTGTAGGGCTTCTTAAGCGCTTCCACGACCGTGAGGGGCCCATCTGAACCGAGGAGCATGAGCTAGGAGAAGTTAGCCGAGTGCTACAATTTACGGTATAAAAATGTCAGGGAGCCTGAAATTTCTTTGTTCGCGTAGGCTACTTCATGAGTAACCGTTTCGCCGCGCTGAATACAAAATAAAAACAAACGATCAGGCTGCTTTTACGAAGTAGGTAGGCAAGATAAGAACTATTTAAGGTAGTGCTTAGTAGAGCACCAGTTATCCTTGCTGTTTTTGTTTTAGTGCATAGCAATACTATAGCCGCGAGATAAGATTTGGCCGATGTCTGTCCGAAGCCACTCTCTCTTTCTCCGTGAACTTGGAGCGCGAAAGAGAACGTGACATCACATGGCTCAACCAATGAGAAGGCGGAGCGGCTGCACAGCTGCAGCCAATGAGAGTGGCGCGTATCGCAGTTGTGGCCGTCACCGCGGGCAGTGTTGCAACATAGGCTTAAGCGTGCGTTACTTCGTACAGCTATGTGCCGCTCGCGAAGCCCGAACTTCTGCCGCTTTGGTCTCTCTTCCCTCGAGTCGGTCACCCCTCAAACTTCACGGAGAGCAGATGTGCACGCTAGCTGCAGCTTTTGCTTTGCTTCCGCGCGGTAAGCGGCACTCCTTCAAGCGCAGCTTCTTGGGCTTCCAAATTCCTTTCTTTGTCCTTGGGACCTTCTTTCACTGCTACAGATGTGGTGACGCCAGAAATCTGGAGCACCTGCTTTGCTAATGTCTTGCGTTATTCTCACGCCAAACGCACTGAAACGTATATAGCAGGGTTAAGTAGTGCTCGCGCACCGCCTACTTCGCATCTGATTGACGATACAAATCGCCACTATTTTTTGTTTCATATTTATGTGGCTGTTCGGGAATTGTCAGGACCTAAATAAATTAGGGTTAGACTCCAGTTGCTTAAGTGACGTCTGTTTTCGGCTCAGCGGCGATTATCCTTCCGTGTTACTGCTAGTAATCCTGTATAATCCTAGTAGCTAGTAATCCTTCGATTCCTGTGCAATCAGGAATCTACAGCGTTATGCGAAGCCAAATCGGAGGTATCCGCTTCGCAGGATGAAAAATCTTTTCTACTAGACGTCAATAAATGGATGTTCTGCAAAAAGGAAAAAAAGAAAATTCCTTGCCTTGATTGGCGCGTGTATTTTTGAGGTTTTCGGAGTAAGTTGTGATTTGCAATGCAGTTTGGGCTTTCACACGCTTATTAGTGCGGCGTTTGGCGCAGCCACTCGCCTACTTGAACACAGTGAAAAGTAATAATATCTGGCTATGACATATCACAAAACGAACACTCATGACATAACACGACGAAAGGAAACGCGCTGCGACTGCCTCACTTTCGGTGGTACACAACAACCGCACCGTGATTCATGGAGTGAAGGAGGGAGTGAAAAGAAGGAAGAGTGAAATAGATGCTGTGGTTAATTTCGACCGCCTTCGGTTAGATGCCGATGATGCCAGTTGGTGGATCTGAGCGTCGGTCCACATCTTCCACATCTTCCACATCGTGAACATTCGCACATCAGCGCAGTGAAGTTGCACGAAATACTGGAGTTTTACCCCAACTGAAGTAAATATGATAGTAATGTAGTATCAATGGATTTGAAGGTCCCTTCAGTTATGACTTTCGCAAAAGGTACGACGTGCACATTACTCGCCCGGACTCTTCGCAGTGGAGATTGCAGAGGTAGAGATCGAGTGTTTTCTGTAAAAATATTCGCGCAGCTTTCATTACAGCTGCCAATCATAGTTAGCGGGATGCACATAGCACTGAGTTAAAAATCGCACTAACATGTCTAGTTTGTCCGTCATGGGAAGTGTTTGTCATAGTCGTAGAGTTTCCACCCCTGTGATCATTCAGAAACCCTTTTTCTAATGCGTCCTGATGCTTCTCATTGGGCATACTGGAGTGGACCTTCCGTTGATACTACATCGTTATTATATTTATTTCAGTTGTGCTTTCGTGCAAATTCACTGTGCTTATGTGGATGTTCACTATGGGGAAGAGGTGGATTAACATGCCGAGCCACCTATCTTGGCTAAATATCACCTGCGACAGCTTTTCTGTGGGGATATGCGGCACATAAGCAGCGTCCTTCCCTGACGCCATGTGTGTATCCCCAGGAATATTCATCTGCATGCTGGCGGTGAAGAGAAGAATGTTTGAAAAATTGAAAAAGTATTATTATTTTTTGGTCATCATCATCATCACCAGCCTGATTATACCCACTGCAGGGCGAAGGCCTCTCCCATATTTCTCCACTTAACCCGGTTCTGTGCTAGCTGCATCCACTTGACCCCTGCGAACTTCTTAATCTCATCCGCCCACCTAACTTTCTGCCGCCCCCTGCTACGCTTTCCTTCCCTTGGAATCCAGTTTGTTACCCTCAGCGACCATCGGTTATCCTCTCTTCGCACTACATGTCCTGCCCATGTCCATTTCTTCTTCCTAATTTCCACTAGAATGTCGGTAACTTGAGTTATTTCTCTGACCCACTCTGCAGGCTTTTTATCTCTTAATGTTACCCCTACCATTTTTCGTTCCATAGCCCTCTGGGTTGTCCTCAACTTAAGTAGGACTCTCTTGATTAGCCTCCACGTTTCAGCCCCATAGTTGAGTACAGGTAAGATGCAACTGTTGTATACTTTCCTCTTGAGCGATACCGGTAAGCTGCTAGTAATAATCTGCGAGTGCTTGCCAAATGCGCTCCATCCCAATCTTATTCTTCTCTTTATTTCCTTTTCATGGTCCGGATGGTTCCTTTCATGGTTCCTTTTTTGGTCATGCAATAACGAAAACAAAGCGATGTTTGGAGTACGGAGTGTGCTGGGTTCGAGTTTCATGCCTCAGCACTTTCTGGCTCAGCTCGTACTGTAGGCATTTCCTCCCTTTTTAACCACTGGTTTAAGGGACGAACAAAATTGGACTCTTCTGGGACTATTTTCCGGACACAGAGGATTAATCCGGCTGCGGTTAGGCTTCGAAAAGTGGAACGGTTGCGACAAGGCACAATGTCCTCAAAGGGGATAATTTTTTACAGTCCGTTTTTGAGGGGCCGTTATGCACAGCCACGACCCATACACTTTTCAGCGGATGCTGAAGATATACTTTTGAATGCTGGGTACTCACAGCAATTATAGATGCTAACAGCGTCCTCTTCTAAACACGATGGTTGTTGTTGTTGTTGTTGTCCAAATAAGTTATGGCACATACCCACAGAGGGGGATCGGCCAAGAATTGGGTAGCAAAGAATTTTTTTTCAAAATATACTTGCATAAAAAATATGATTTGAGGGGTAGAGGAAAGGAAACAAAACGGGAAATAAGTGAAATATAAAATGAAAAGTGGTAACACTCACGGAGATTGACACTATAATTGTAGAACAAGTGATGTTTAAATATTTAGCAAGGCAAACGATTTGAGTCCAGTGGTGGCGATGGTGGCAGCTGTCACCATGTCTGGCTTTTCTTTTTCTTTATAATTTATCTATTCTACCAAACTTCTGAGTATTGTCAATAAGTTTACAATTTTATTTAGCTACACATATTTATAACGTTTTCTCTTTAATCAGTTATTAATCCTTACCTTCTAGCGTTACGTCACTGCCACCTTTTTAATCCAAGAGCCTTCTATCCGCTTTCTGATGGTGATTTATAGCGCAGATTTACTCACATGACCTTTGCTGTCTCTAAGCCGTATAGGTCCTCAAAGGGGTTGACATTTGCATCTGGGTGAATATCGCTACATTAGGCTAAACGTGTTGGATTATTTCTTCGGCTTTACCACATGCTGCAAACGTGTTATCTCAGGGCTATTTTCTTTTTTTATTTTAAGCTTACTTTCCATTTTCGCCGCGCAGGCGGCGCAGCGACAGAGAAACCGACAGCGGTTCCGCCGGTATAGCTGTAGGCGAAACGTCTGACAACGGTAGTGCTCTGCGACGGAGACGCGCTGTGTTCTAACGCCTGAAAAAATGACGTAGACATGAAAGAAGGGCGGATAAATATATGGAGCGAGTTAAAAATATATAAAACTCCAAATAGGGAGGGGTCACCTACTTGTCTGATATCGAGGTTCCGCTTTGAACTCCGCGCAACAAGCACGGGAAAGAGCTGCGCTTCTTGGTAGAGAGCGTCGCCCTTACAGGCGGCGATATTCCACGTAGTGTACACGCGTTCTGGGTTTATCTCTTCCTTTGAGGAGAGTGGATGACCACTTGCTTGATTTGTTTTTCTTTCGCGTTGTTCGAGGCGTGGATCTCGCTCGCAGCTACCGAGCAGCGGGGGGCGCGTTGTGCGAATTCCACGCTTATCCGACAGTGGAATTCTCTACGCGTCACACTTTGGTTCGCTGCCATTCAGCGCATTTTTTGTCCACAGCTGGCGGCGCGTACTTGCATGCACTTTCGCTTTGTTTCGCGTTCGCATAGCGAATACGTCACGCGCGCGGCTCCTATAGTGTACAATGGTGTTATAATTCACAGACTAAAATTTCTCGTTTTGTTTCTGCTGTATAGCGCGCTTGCGTTTTGCACTTATTTTCGTAACCTTTTGCGTCACAAATATATGTCCAATACAAAAAGGTTACGAATACTTTGTTTGTATTTTTTTTTTCCCACCTCAGCAGTAGCTTTAGTAGCGTCGTAGCACACGCGCGCAGATAGACAGATGGGCGGAAAGACGGAAGAACAGAAATGGTCGCAAATACTTGCGGATGTACATAAACAGGGATTAAGAGTCCGACGGGGAAGCACGTGAAAATGTCACGGACTGCGGAAGAAAAGGTAGGAAGCGACGGGGACGCCGAGGAGTGCGTGATGTCAGCGCTGCTTTCACTCTCCAAAGCAATGATTTGCCTGTCACTTGAGTAGGCGGCGTTCGTGCATAATCCCATATGAAAGCGCGGAAGCGTACTCCTCCCGACAGAAGTGCACTCAGTCTCGCGGACTCATCGCGAAAAGAAGTGCTGGCCGAGAGAGGAAAAGAAAACACTGCTCGCCCGGTTCCACGGGCTGCGTTATGGGGAAGTTTTTTATATTATGCGCTGGCCTTGTGCATACATGAATGTGTCCCCAAATCTGTGGCGTCGGAAAAACACTGACTGACGCTCCACGCGCCATTTGTACAAGGACGCGTCGATGAAGCGTCGTCTACAGCCGAGGGTTCAAAAGGAAATAGAAGTGCGTATTGTAAGTATCGAGGCCTCCGTAGAAGGAGTAGATCTGTATCTCCGACGTCTCGTGGTTGCTTTGACTCATATATTTCATAAGTTAATCGATCATTAATTTTGGAGCGGAAGCCCCACTACGCTATGTTTCGCCAAAGTCATTGGGCGAGATATTTGTTGTTGTTTTCATAAAAATGGCGCATACCCACTAGGGGGAATTTCACCCTAGGTACGTTGCGAGGAGCCGGTTGTTGTTGTTCTCCTCTGATTTGGTGGCACATGCGCCCACAGAGGGATCGGCCAAGAATTGGGGTGCAGAGATATTAGATTTTGAGATGTATAACTACATCGCAAAAAATTAAATAGAAAAATTGCTAGGAAATAGAGAAGGAAATGTAAATATGAAAAACCAAAATAAAAAAGGGTAATTACTAACGCACGCAGTAGGTGGCGCACGCTTCCTCTTCTGCTTCCTCTTCACACACCTGAAAAATTTTATTTACATAATAATAATTATTTAACTAATCAATTCTTTTTCTTCCATCTTTATTACGGTTCTTAATATTTTTAAGAATAATTGAGGTGAATTAATTTATTCAGGTGTTCTTTGATTTTTCATCATGACCTCCGATATATTCACCTTCCCTTTCTGCTCTGTTCAAGTACTGGAATACTTGCGCTTTGATGTTTTCTTGGCTTCCTATATTTTTGCGCTTCATTTTTTTTTCCATCTGTCTTTCTATGCAGCATTATTTTTCGTTTAATTCCGCATTTCCCTGTCCATTTTGCCCCCATTTTTTCACTTGTCTTTCTTCTCCTTCCTCTTTTCCCCTTGGTCCCTTGAATGAATTCTGCATATCTCTGCTCAGTTCATGCGAAAACCTCGCTATTTGCAGACGCCGTTGGGCACAACCACGCTTATTGTTTAGACTGCCCAAACTTTTGCCTGCACTTTCACGCGTGACACTTTAAACCTGGCAGTGTGTTCAAATACTACCCTAGCACACTTCAGCTCTGCGCACAGGGTCTCCACTTCCCTCTGTCCCTGAAGGGCACTTCCTTGTCGGCCTCGTTTTCCTGCTCCTCCGTGGGGAAGGCAGAGTAATAAGCCAGACGGCGTGGCTTCACAGATATGGTTCTCGGACGGCTTCTTTAACGCCCACACTAATTCGGTTTTCGTTGGGAGGCCACAATAGTTAGGACTTGGGTGAGGTTTTTCCGTCGCTGTGTTTAAGGAATTAAAAACGAAAAAAAAAAAAAAGAAATGCAACGTTCAAACTGCTTCCGGCCAAGTGAAGTAATGGTTCGCTGCGAAAACTTGCAAGAGGGCCGAGGCAACATAATTTGTACATGCAGGTTCTTTCACCTAAGGTTATTTATAGATTTTGAAAATTGGCATTTTCAGCCATATATAGAAACGGGCTCTGCTGCATTGTCATACTTTCGTTGACGGACGTCTGAAAATCGCTAGTAAGCTGGCTGACTGACTTCTAATAGTTAACGTTTTAACTATTGCGCTTTGGCGCCCAGTTTCAATTCTAGATATATTGTATACTGCTAGTAATAGCGGTAATAACATGGTTACCCTCGGCGCTTCAACAACGCCCACTGCTGCTTCTACGTTGCGTCCTCGCCTCATCCCTCTGATCCGGAAAAGAAAGGCCACGTGGCTCTTGCTCCATGGAGTGACGTCATGGTGACGTTTTGTGGCAGTTATTTTGCGCGTGCCAAGAACGCATGTTTTCCGAGAACAGAGCGATATGACCGAAGTTTCTTGAGGTTTAGCACCGAGGGTAATCGCGTTTTGGAAATTCTAGGATGTGGTATGGATAGTGCTATCGACCGTCCGCAGATATACCATATATACTAAGAGTTAGAAAGCTAGCTGTTAAAGTAAGTTAACTTGTTAGCTAGCAGGATTCAACGGTTTGTCCGCCAACTGTTTTACTTGAGTGCATGCCGCGGAAGGCATATCTATGGCGCGAAGGAAAAAAAAAAAAGAAAGAAAACACTAGTTTAACAAATGCTTGTTCTTCTTCGATGAAGCGCACTGTATATTAATCTCTCCAAACTGAGGCGAACGGGAGAACTCAAATTTAATAAGGACTACAGGCCGTGCGTTCGACCGGACGACTTGTTGAGAGCGAAAAAGCAACGACAAAAAACAAAAACAAAAACAAAAAACAAACAGCGCGTGTGAAGCAGACACGCTTCAGGTAGGCTCTGAAAAGCGAAATGCGTGCAAATTAAATCACAGTCCCGAACAGGAAACGTGGTTGCCACCGCATCGTCGGCAAATGAAAGGCGTTAATAACGCGAGCGCTCTGCCCCAGGTTCCATCCGTGTACGCCTCGCGTCAAGTCCTCCCTTATTAACTAAACCTTTCCAGTCACGACAAGCAGTTTATGACGCCGAAAGGTTCGTGACAAGCATAGTCACACACTTCATCTCAACCCTTTCCTGGAAGCAAGCGTGCTTACTTCACCTCGCGTTACATTATGTATGCAGTTAAGTCCTCGCGGAGCTCGCTTATTAGCGCAATCGTCCGTTGTGAACCATTCTGATTCTATAGATATAATGCAGTGAAACATCCCAGTAAAAAAAACAAAACTGTAGAACTGTGTCAAAAATGCGACAAAATATTCTGTAGTTCTATCGTAACCATCAGATATCTCTGTAGTTCTGTAGTTTTTCTGAAGTTTATTTCTGTTGTCTGTAGTTCTGTAGCAATTTTCTGTTGTAACTACAGAAATTTCTGATGTTACTACAGAATGTTCTGTTGTCACAACAGGTTTCCCATCAAAAACAGCACAGAAATCCTGCCATAACATCAGAAAATTTTCTGTAGCTTTTTCTGACTGGTATGGTTGACATGAAGGATTTTGCTGATTTTTTCCCCTATATTTTCTTAAAGCTATTACCAGCAGACGTTTTCTATCAATTGTGCGTGTTAGCACAAGTTTGTAGTCTTAATATGGAGGCTCTCTTGCATTCAAAATAAAATGGCGTTCCGTCCGTTCGTGCCAACCCGTCTCTCCCTTCGTGCGTGCGTGTGTATTTATTGTTCAAAAAAATTTGGAGGCTCTTAATTCCACCATTTCTGAAATCCGCTTGGCCTGCGTCTCCCCCTCTGTTGCTCTCCGGATAGGCTTAGCCTGTACAGCCGCAGATACTGCCGGTTGAGCCCGCCAGGGCGCTCGGCCACGTAAAGCGATATCATGACGTCACACAGTGCGCTGTCCAATAAAAACTCTGTCATGTCACGGGAATTCTCATCCCGTCAACCCAATAAGCAAATTTTATGAGAGAGGCAATGCCGCCAGACGCTGAATGCCGCATTTGCCCCGATGCTGTCTTTTGCTAGCTGTTGCCCGTGCTTTGTTTTGTTTTGCGCTTTCACGATCAACCTGGGTATAACCAACTCGCCCATATGTAGCCATTATTTCTAATGATATCGAGATAAAATTCATTGTGTAGCGTGGGTTCGGTGTGTGCGGCTGTAAAAAGTTGGCCATGGGTTAACTCTGTAGTAGAACCGCTAAATCGCTGCGAAAACGGAAATGTCCCCGTAAATCAGTGTGCACTAGTTTAGCCGATAATTAATTACGATTTAAGGCTCGATCAAAGAAAAAAAGAAAAAAGAAGAGAAAGAAATCAAGAAGGAAGGAAGAGAGAAAAAAGTGAGAAAGAAAGAAGTAATGAAAAAAGGAAATAAGTCAAGAAAGAAAGAGAAAGAAAGAAAATGAACAAGTAAAGCCAAATGTAAAAAGTGGGTACCGTTAACGTTGTATTTCTAGGCGACGCGCTCATAATTTGTTCATATTTTCGTGACATTCAGATCAGCGTCTCATTAAAAAGAAAAAAAAAAGATTAAACCTATTAACTAGATTGCTGTCCCGGGTAACTGGTGTGTTAGGGAATCAGGCTCCTCAGCGAAGTTTCCGGTACAGGACTGCTAAATAATTAAGGAATAATAAATAGGCCGCTAAAGAACAAATGAAATAAAAGGAAGAATACTTTTAGAAGAAAGACAACAAGAAGAAGGAAAGAACAATTGACCTCGCTCTTTAACATGAGCAGTAATCTCGGCGACGCTGGAGTCTCCAGTAATGCACTTTTGTTTATTATTTAGCGCGCTACATCGTGCACTGCACTCAAACGATAGCCATTTGGGTCACGAAGCGCAAATGGGCTTACGGTGCCGAGTTAGAATCCGTCCGCTACGTTTCACTTTGAATTATTTGCTTATTGCGTTGAAATTAAATGTTACGTTTTAATTTGAATTATTTGCTTATTACGTTGAAGTTAAATATTGCGTTTCACTTTGAAAACTTGGTTATTACTTTGAAATTAAATATTACATTTCACTTTGAATTATTTGCTTATTACGTTGTAATTAAATGTAACGTTTCACTTTGAATTATTGACTTATTACGTTGAAGTTAAACATTACCTTTCACTTTGAAAAGTTGGTTATTACTTTGAAATTAAATATTACATTTCACTTTGAATTATTTGCTTATTAAGTTGTAAATAAATGTAACGTTTCACTTTGAATTATTGACTTATTACGTTAAAGTTAAACATTACGTTTCACTTTGAAAACTTGGTTATTACTTTGATATTAAATATTACATTTCACTTTGAATTATTTGCTTATTAAGTTGTAAATAAATGTAACGTTTCACTTTGAATTATTGACTTATTACGTTGAAGTTAAACATTACGTTTCACTTTGAAAACTTGGTTATTACTTTGATATTAAATATTACATTTCACTTTGAATTATTTGCTTATTAAGTTGTAAATAAATGTAACGTTTAACTTTGAATTATTGACTTATTACGTTGAAGTTAAACATTACGTTTCACTTTGAAAACTTGGTTATTACTTTGATATTAAATATTACGTTTCACTTTGAATTATTTGCTTATTAAGTTGTAAATAAATGTAACGTTTCACTTTGAATTATTGACTTATTACGTTGAAGTTAAACATTACGTTTCACTTTGAAAACTTGGTTATTACTTTGATATTAAATATTACATTTCACTTTGAATTACTTGCTTATTACCATGAAATTAAATATTAAGTTTCACTTTCAATTATATTGTCTCCTTAAAAGCCTCGGAAAGGCGGGCAGTCAGCCTGAACAACTTTATTGTAGAGTCAAGAGAGAAAGCTGAGTCGCCTATTCCACCATACGTACGCTCACTGAAGGGCGAACATCCTCTTTGTTCCGCTCCTTTTCCGACGACTAAAATTTTGTTCGCAACCTTGTGCCGCTGAAACCATGCGCTTCATACCTCGACTTCTTTTTTTTTTTTTTTTTCGAACACTTCGATCATAATGCTTAAAATCAAATCATATTGTTTGAAAGGAGCAGAAAGATACAGAGAAAGCTTCTTTTGCAAAGGAGTTGTGAGGCCGGCCCCTAGCAACAGGTCTCCAACTACGCTGAGGGAGAGGAGATGCAGTTACACTGAACTAAGGAAATTGAAAAGAGAGCACAATCAATCAATCAATCAATCAATCAATCAATCAATCAATCAATCAATCAATCAATCAATCAATCAATCAATCAAGTAGTTTATTTTCGCATGCTGCGCTGTCCAAAAGCTCGTGCTTTTTACTCAAAAAGTTAGTGTTTTTATTCTGGCTCTACTTGTACAATACCTAGAAATTATTCTGTAAAAGAGCATTTTTTATTTCAACGGAAGTTGTTTAGGAATGCAGTTTTTTCGCATAGCTTGAGACCGCGCCTTAACAAGTGATCCGTAATTATGTTGTCCCTCGAGACACCTATGGTTTTTGACTATTTTCGAGAATGCAGCCACTGGTTTTCTATGGAAAATTTAACCACTGGCTACGAGCGCAGGGCAAATAATAAAAGCAAGCTTTTGCTGCATATTGGAAGTTTAGACAAATCCTATCAGCATATCTTCATGAGAACATGTTGCAATATCGCACGATTGCCTCACAATTATTGTTAAAAGCGCGCGCCGTTAATTTTATATCTCAGCCAAAATAATCTTAAAAGCAAGATTCTGCTACAGATCGGTATATTAGACCAGTAGTATCAATATGTTCCAAACAGTGTGTTACAAGCTCCCGCGGTTGTTTCATAATTGAAAGTAGCGTCCAAGAAAGCCGAACTTGAATTATATTTAGGCGCATTTGTAAACAGTACATTTATCCGAGTTTCAATGTTTGGTAGATTTACGGCTAAGTTTGTTGGCTTGTGGCGTTCTTCGCGCTAATCTGTTCTTACGCCAGCAAAAATACTACCATCACCGGAAAAGTGAAACCCTTCACTCGTGGTGTCTCCAGATGCGCTTATGGGATCGCTTGGCGTCTGTTTCGATTAGGGGTCTGATCTATCGTGCCGCGAATGGCTGTGACATATATGTGCGACATTGTGCTGCCATTTTTTTACAACAGTTTCAAGCTATGGGTATGCGAAAGGACGCTAAAAGTTTAAGGACTACGGATATCCGTTTTGCGATAGGTCTGGTGTGGCAGCGGCGAATGTCTGTTTTAGTTTGCTTAGTTTCCAAGCAAGAACGCTATGAGAGACACAAAATTGGCTGATTGGTTTACATAACTTCTTATTATAAGAGACTGGGCAAGGTATGAGTTAGCAATGTACTTATGGTGTATGGCAGAGGGAAAACGTTAGAAGATGCCTTTGTTCGCATAATTGAAAAAAAAAAAAAAAGCGTACCCTTAAGACACGAACGGAGATATATAGGACAATACAGCGCTGTGTTGCCCTATCTTTCCCTGCCCGTGCATGTCTTAAGGGTGCGCAGTTTTTCCCAAAAATGAATCGCCAACTAGCCCGTCGCAAGCTTATTCGAATAAGCGCCATAAGCCATTTTCTTGAATTTAAGGCTGCTCAATCAGATTGATGGAAGTGCTTCGCTATATCTGAGTATTTCGTTACATCCGTGTCTTCTGTTGTCTTTCCCGCACCTAATGTGCAAAGAGAGGAAAAATTTCACCTCTCCATTCTGCCACATAATTATCAGGCACTGGTATAGGTGGAAAGTGGTCCTTGCGTGTACCAACCGTGGTGGCAGACGATGGCTTCAGAACTACGGCTACGCTTCTTGTCATGTGGCAGAGGAGCAGAAGCTCCATAACAGCAATGATTTTTTTTTTTTTTTTGATGGCGATCCGCTTATAGGTGACGATATAAAATGCAAATGCGAACATTAAAAACAATATCGAGTAATGATGCTTTCGGGACCAGTCAGAGATTGCATAAATAATAATATAAAAAGGGGACATTTTTGCCATAAATAACTAGAACGTTGTTCAGAAGTGGCTGGGAATATGAGCACTGATTTCCACCATTTTATAATTCGGAACGCACAGCGTTAACTTCCAAATCGCACGCACACCTCCTTGGTCCGTGATGGAATGACGACCCTTCCAAGTTCCTGCGCCGCATTTAGATTCCCTCAACAAGTTTCTATTGCATGTGATTCTTATTTTTGATATAGCGTACTCACTGCGCGGTCTCTCGTAATCCGCGCGATATGAAGACAACACGGAATCCGTCGTTTCTGTATATATAGGTACTCAGATGAGTCCGTTAATCGCGAAATAATTAGATTCCCTTCCCTTAGCGCTCGTGGGCAGTGTGTATACGCGGGCCTTTGAAGCACCCTGTCTTGGCTGCGGCTTTCGCATAATTGGCCGGCAGGCACAGACGATGGTCTCTTCTGCTATCTGCGTTCGTGGCGAGTTTTTTGGGGCACTGCATGGTGAGAGCGTGCTGCGCTATATTAAAGCGCATCCGTTACCTCGACCGTGCATTTAGAACTCGAGCTAGCACCTAACTATAGACTCGCCGGCGAGAGTTGGCGCGAAGTTTATTACTATACCTTAAGCCGCCTAACGCTCATCCTGAGTTGTTGTGATTAAAGGTTTGTCGTGCTCATGACTAACATCGCTCAAATAAGTCTAAGATTATTTTGTTTTGACTCGCTTTTAAGGAATCGTCAGACCTACATCTCGCTGATCATCAGCCAGTGACGCCTCGACCAAGCCTTGCGTTAACGCAGGACAAGATGAACGCCCACGAACCTATAACTAGGCCAAGGTGCGTGAACAAACAAACAAACAAACAAACAAACAAACAAACAAACAAACAAACAAACAAACAAACAAACAAACAAACAAACAAACAAACAAACAAACAAACAAGAACAAAAACAGTGAAATGCTCAAGGCTCGTACCGTCTGCGTCTACCGAAGCATACGCATATCAGATGGCAGATGTACGAAAATTTTCAAGTTTGGGCCATTTTGCGCCAAAGAGAAGGCAAGAGCCGTGTCTATACTCCGCTTCATACATCAAGTGCAACACTACCAAAGCTACAGCTCTTGTTTGCGCTCTCCGCATCCGCGATAAAAAATAGTGCCTGCTATTGACGAGAGAAAATAATAGCTGCTTTGTCTGCAAGCTTAATACCTTTTACATTTGCCATCAACTTTATAAAAAGCACCTTTTTTAGGGAGAAAAGGTCGGATTCGGCTAATTTGTATGTTTTTTTATGTCGTTTTTGTTCGTGCCGCGTTTTGCTGTCCCGCAACCTTGCCAGCTGTGCCACCAGATGGCGCTGGCTGTGGCCTCCGCGCTGCGCATCTCTTTTTGAGAAAATGGTTCTTTGGTGCGCATTTTTTTCTATAAGATCCGCTCTTTGAAGATGTCTAAGCATGCGAAGCATGTTATTGCAAACGTGTATGCTCGGAATAGAGCCCGTTTCGGCAGGAACCACTCGCCTACAGAACGAGCGCGTAGTGATACGCCTCCTGTTTTTTTTTTCTTGGGGACTACATGCGTAGCTTTCGCTGCTTTGCACCTGATGTATGAAACGGAGTATAGAACCGATATGGAACGGTTCTTCCAGTTAGACTCGGGAGGGGGTCATTTTGAAGATGTAAGAAGGGTTTGGTTCGGTTCTGGGTCAATGAGAAAATGGCGGTTAGCTTCCGAATTCCGGTTCATTTCCGTTTCCGGTTCGTCGCCCTTGAGCGCCGCGGCACTTCACGTGGCAGGATGCTGTCAAGCATGCATCAGAAAGAAGTGTGGCCCGCGACGTCTCGGCAACAGAACCACCTTTCATCTCGCAAATAGGCCGGCTCCGCATATAGTCGAGCTCTTGTTTGGGCTAGTTGGTACATGACTCGCAAAGAATACGTACGGCCCGACGGACGAGAACAAAGAAGGCACACAAACACGGGCCTTGTCA
The DNA here is from genome assembly GCF_055883805.1 of Amblyomma maculatum. Taxonomy (NCBI): domain Eukaryota; kingdom Metazoa; phylum Arthropoda; class Arachnida; order Ixodida; family Ixodidae; genus Amblyomma; species Amblyomma maculatum. The sequence goes on along the minus strand of NC_139346.1, from coordinate 171,691,909 downwards.
TTTCTCTGCCTTTGTCCTTGTCCGTCGTGCCATATTCTTTGTGAATCTGCATTTAGGCTATTGCTCCTCCTCATTTCAAACCTTACAGATGACGATGATGAAAACGTTTATTGAAAACCACATTGGCTTAGATTGGGGAAGGCTGACAAAAATTGTGAAGTGTTCTAAATAAGAAATGATAAAGTAATTGTCATTATCAAATGCTTCATCGAAAAAAAATTACAAATGAAGGAAAAGGTTTGTGCCACCTGCCATCGCGGCCGGAGGCACCTGGGCTGCGGTGGCGTAAACAAATTTCGATACAGTGAGTTGACAAAAAGAGGGGAGCGATAGGGAGGCAGGACAGGATACTGTGAAGGCAATAAAATGTCCCCTTTTTATTGTGCATGCTTCTGCATGCTGTGTGGTGCGGCGTTCGAGGAAACGCCAAAGGAAAGGCTCAGTATGGATGCCTGGATTGGATACCCGGTGGCGTCAGTGATGCCGTCGGTCATTACTGGACGTGAGGTCACGACCGAATGTGACGTCATGATCACGTCAGTTGTGATTATTAGACATGGCCGGATGAGACGTTACAACGACTTTCGGTCATGGCCGATGACGTCACCGCTTGATGACGTCACAATCTCGTGGTATCCCGCAGAATCTCGCGAAGAAGTGTGACACTTGTCCCGAAAGGACACTCATGAACTGATTCGCCTTAATAAAAAGTCGGCATAAGAGCGCGACGCTCGCCTGCGATTGTTTTAGACCATTCTCACACTACGGGCGGACGTACAGTGATTGTATGTGATAAAAAAAAAAGAGAAAGAGAATAGAAGAGGACAAGCCCTTTTTTTTTTAAACGTCTCCTAGCGTACTGATCGAGGCTTTCCCCTCGACCTTTGCTCATTTTACTTTTTTCTTCAATAATCTTATCTACTTGCTCTCTCTTTTCCTCTTCTAAAACTTTTCTTTCTTGCGTGGCTGGTTTATTCAGTGTTTTATAGCCTATGCCAAAGACTGAACAAACCAAACCCATCTCTGCAGACATTGCATGTAGACGCCATCGGTTATAACGTATATGTGATGGCCATGCATGGAAGTCTGCTGGATTCTGCCTACTTCTCCTACAACGGACCAAAGGCTCTATTGTCAGGATTTAATGTAACAAGTTTATACTTATATCTCAACCCGAATAAGTTCATTATCTGAGTGCGAATAGAGAAACGTCCGTGAATGAAATATGAATGATGCTTGATAGATCTTCTCCAGCTTCGACCACGCTGAACAAATAGAATATCGAAAAACGTTACCCTCTCGACTAAAGCTCATGGGACCTTAGACGCTGGTCCAGTCGCTTCAGCATGCAAGCCGTCGTTGAATATATATTTCGCATCGTACGCCTCTGAGTGGTGAATGGTTG